>NC_056417.1:3355833-3658863 GCF_905147365.1 Aricia agestis
CGGCCTATGTGTGGATGAAGCACGAAGCTTGCGACAAATGTCCTTTGATCTTTGCCGACATTTCCGACCCGCGCGGCAAGCTCGCAGACGCGTCGGCCAACGTCTAAATACCTACGGCCAACGCGCGAACGCCTGTTCTACACATTGGGCCAACGCGTCTGCAGACGCGTTGGCCAACGCGTTCGCCTATGTCGAGTGCCGGCATTGGAAATGCAGTAGGAGTTCTATAAGATAAGATAGATTGATTATTATTATACCAAGTGATAATATTATTAAACATAATATTCTAACGTATTAAAAACTATAAACAAAAACATAATAACTAATAAGTATGATTAGTTCTATGTTACAATGAAGTAAAAAATAAAACGCCATCTCTTGAATCGTATTAGAACTAAAATGTTCATTGCATCGATATATTTCTGGATTTTTTATAATATTATACATAAAATATATTTAAGATTTTTGAAATATTATTTTAATACACATCCAAGACCCAGGAACATTGAAAACTTTTTGTTCCGCCTGCGGGACTCGAACCCAGGACCCCCGGGATGAGCGCGCCACGCGCAATGCGAATTCATTTTCATCGATATTTTCATGGAAATAAGATATTTTCCCACATCAAAATGTAGCCTATGTCCTTTCTCAGACTCTAGAATAACTGTGTACAAAATTTCATTGCAATCGGTTCAGTAGTTTTGGCGTGAAAGCGAGACAGACAGACAGACAGAGATACTTTCGCATTTATAATATTAGTATACAGGGTGTAACAAAAATAAGTGATAATACTTTAGGGTGGGTACGTGTTCCTTGTAGAGAGCTCACTGTGAAAGTAGCAGCGCTGAAAAACCAAAATTTTTTTTCACTTTTGTATGGGGAAACTCGTGACGCTCGGGCCCTTGCCCATACAAAAGTGAAAAATATTTTTCGTCTTTCAGCGCTGCTACTTTCACAATGAACTCTCTACAAGGAACACGTACCCACCCTAAAGTATTATCACTTATTTTTGTTACACCCTGTAGATATGGTGTTTTCAATTGAGCACTTACCAATAGGGGTTCATATTGAGCGGAGGAGACAGGTTCAGTATGTGCGCATGGTTGCTGTTCTTCAGGTGTGGCAGACAGAGCTTAGACCTAAAATAAATTTTAACACTTTAATATTTTTCTGGACTTATACGAGGGCTGCTATTTATGTATCCGGAATTAAAAAAAGAAACAAACATATATCATTTAATATGGTTTTATTGCTTTTCAAAATATTCGCCGCGATGATCGACACACTTTTGCATACGCTGGAACCAATTTTCATAGCACTTTTTCCATTCTGATTGAGGTATCTCCAAAACGTGCATTTTGAACGCATCAACAGCCTCTTCGCGGCTCGAAAAACGTTGACCACGTAATTTGTTCTTCGCGTATGGAAATAAAAAGAAATCGTTAGGTGCCAAATCAGGGCTGTACGGCGGATGACCAGTCAATTCGATCTTTTGACCCTCCAAAAACTGAGTTGTTTCAGCTGAGGTGTGACAGCTAGCATTGTCGTGATGTAATATGATTCTGCGTTGTCGGTTGTCCTTTCTTATTTCTTCAAAGACTTCTGGTAAACAAATGGTCGTATACCATTCAGAATTAACCGTTTTACGATTCTCTAATGGCACTGTAGCCACATGTCCATTAATTCCAAAAAAACAGGCGACCATTTGCTTCAAAGTACTTTTTGCACGAGTAACTTTTGTTGGTTTCGGCTCATCTTGGAACACCCACACCGTTGACTGTTGTTTAGTTTCGGGGTCATATGCATAGATCCAAGATTCATCACCTGTGTAGATATTATAAACGGCTTTTGACGTACCACGGTTGTATTTTTTTATCATTTTTTTGCACCAATCGACACGAGCCCGTTTTTGATCGATTGTCAAGTTGTGCGGAATCCAACGCGAACATATTTTTTTTACAGCCAAATGTTCGTGTAATATCTTATTTATGCTCGTCATACTTATGCCTAAGGACGCCTCTATCTCGCAATATGTAACATGACGATCACGCATTATTAGTTCCCGCACAGCATCTATATTTTGTGGTTGTTTTTGGGCGACCTTCTTTATTTTCATCCGTGAGCATAGACCGCCCACGATTAAACTCACTGTACCAGTGATAAACAGTGGTTTTTGATGGTGCTTCATCTCCAAAAGTTGCGGTGAGTTGAATAAAGCACTGTTGTTGATTTAGCCCACGCCGAAAATCACAGTAAATCATTGCACGAAAATGTTCACGCGTTAAATCCATGGCAAATGAAGACACGCAATTTTCAAAATGACGCCACAATGGAAAAATAATTGACAGTCACATGAAACAAAATGTATTCTTCAACCAAAGAGTTCTATTTTCAAATGTTGTCATTACTTTTTAAATATTGTTCTTGTAAGTGGCCAGTTCCGGATACATAAATAGCAGCCCTCGTATTATGCAACTTTTTGAACACAAAGAGCAATAGCTTATAGTGTACATACAATGAAAAAATTGTCAAGTGAAAAACTGTACAATGATAAACCTAAATTCGCCGACCCACCCTCAAAAGTGGAACCATGCTTCTGCTTGGTAACTATAAGGCGCTTTGCACACGAAGGGGCGGGGCGGGCCGGTCAGTTTCGCTGCGAACGATAGCACAAAGGGAATCCTATATTGCACACGATGGGCAAAAAGACGGCGTGTCCGCGGCTGCCCGCCGTGGATCACACAAACCAGTTTACATGCAATAACGCAGACGGCGTGTGCTTTGTGTACGCGGCGCGGGCAACCGCAGACATCGACGGGCGTACGCGGCGAAGTTGACCGGCCCGCCCCGCCCCGTCGTCTACAAAGCGCCTTATAATAGAAAATGACATAAAATATTTTGTTTTTTTGTATTGTAGTATCTTAATTATCTATTTTACAATCATGATAAAATATAATTAAGTAGATTTTTATACTATTAGTAGTACTATTGTCTATTACTTGTATAAGAGTAATAACAATTATAATTTTTAATTAATAGGGGATAGTAAAATTATAATTTTAATCATTAAAATAAGTTAAATGATATTAATTTAAATTTACATGGAAATTGTAATTTTTTAACTTAAAAATATACATAAAGCCATACAACGTCTTGTCTTTTCAAAGTTGTTTAAAAATTATAGGTCTACCAGAATCTGATGACAATTTTTGACAGCAGATTTTCAGAAAATATCCTTGATCATTGGATAAATTTTTATATTTGCATGTTAACCCATCAAGCCCCATAAGCTCACCAGTGAGCGAGACACAATAGAATAACAATAGATAGCCGCTATAAGAACAAAAAGGATCAAAATGTTTTATTCCAATTACCCCGGTATTGTTAGAGTCAATTTATTTTCTCACTTTTTGCCATCAGATTCTGGTAGACCTATAGATTATCAACTTGCCTTGTCTCCAAGAACTATACACCCTGAATGCGAATAAGCACCTAAGAGGACATTCTCTAAAATTATGCCAAAATCCCAGCAAGAAGTTACCTAGAAGGCACTTTTTATCTAACCGAGTGGAAGTGGAACACTCTTAGGAAGTCTGGAACAGACTTCCTAAAAGTGTTGTAATGGCAACCTCTGTGAACTGCTTTAAAAACAAACTGGACCAATTGGGAGATGGAATCTTCAAACGATTTGACACACACAAATCAGCTTATTGGCTGCTAGTGTGGCACAATATAATAATAACTTGTTTATCGACTGACTTTAGAGCGTCCGTGCCTTAGTGGGTAACCCAGATGTTCTTGGGCAACAATACGGTCATTTAAAATCTCGTACTGTCATTTGAAGAATGGTTTCTTCCCTGTGAAAATACAGTATAAATCGTCTACAATGGATGCAGAGGCCTCGTTTATCAGACTTACGCTAAGAAAGTGCCTCTTGTGTTGATGTTATGCATGAGGTCGTATCTCTTCATGTCCGTCTGAGCGGTGCCAGTCAGTGAGATCGCTGAAGCATTGTTCACGAGAATGTCGATCCCGTTGAACTGAAACATAGCATCTATATTTAACATCAGTGATATTGAAGTAATTTAGTGTACTTAATAATAATCGGCCAAGTGCGAGTGGGACTACGGACATACCGGTATAGGGTGAAAGTAGACTAAAAATTGTGTTTTTTGAATGGGGGAGCCCCCCTTAAGTAGTTAATTTAATTTAATTATTAATTATTATAGTACACTTAATATAATTAAGGATTTTGTGAAAATTTCAAGTACCTGACTGTTACCATTATTGATTATATTTATGAGCAAAATAGGCCAAAAAATCATGTTTCTTGTATGGAAGCCCCCCTTAAAACTTTATTTTATTTTTAGTATTTGTTGTTACAGCGGCAAGAGATATGACACAATCTGTGAAAATTTCAGAAGTCTAGCTATAGCGGTTCTTGAGATACAGCCTGATGACATACAGACGGACAGAAGGACAGATGGACAGCCAGACAACCAATTTTATGTTCATATCACAGAACCACAGTTTTATGAATCTTCTTTAAATTTAATTTTAAACATTTTTATAAATAATAAATAATGTAATACCTTTTTAACAGCCTCATCAATAGCAGTTTGTATCTGCTTCTCATCTCTCACATCAACTATACATGGCAATGCTTTGCCTCCTAAGGCTTCCACTGAAAAACAAAATCATTAATGTAGGTACTGGAATAATGTTATTTTGGGCAAAACATATTCTATAATGGCATCATATATATAATATCACTCAAAGGTGACTGACTGACTGATTGGCATAGTGATCTATCAACACACAGCCCAAACCACTGGACGGATCGGGCTGAAATGGGGATTGTCCATTTTTTTTTTAATTTTGCTCATTACGAAAACATTTCGAGGAATAAGGTACCCATTAGTTACTTATATTTTTGAACAAATATGTTTAACCTTTGTTTGACCTTCAATGGCGTTAAATTAGCAATAAATTCGACCAACATTACGTTTCGAACTTTTGGTAAGCTTCTCGTATCAGCTTTCACATAATGAGAACCAAAGAGAATATAATCACTACGTTTATGAGAACTTGTATTTGACGAACCAGCCATTATAAATAAGATTGAAAATGTCAATTGCGGCCGATGATGACGTCAGAGCGAAACTTTAAAAATTTATTGAGAAAAAACTAGCCAACGAATTTCAAAATTATTTAATTTATATTCTTAAAATACCCTATTTTAACGAAAAAAAAAAAGTACATGTGATTTTTTTGGACAATGCCCATTTGGCATGCAGGTAGATGTTATGACGTAGGCATCTGCTAAGAAAGGATTTTGATCAATTCCAACCCAAAGGGGTTCAAATAGGGGATGAAAGTTTGTATATAAAAATACTTCTTAATAAAATAATTCAATAATAATATTATAATATATTTTAACATGCAAATTTTAGACTAAAAATACATATTTAATGGCAAAAGAACGAAAGATCCAAGAGATGGAGGAGGTATTTGTTGAGCCCTTTGTTACAAAAATACTTGTAACAAAGGGCTAAGTAATAATTACAATTAGCACCTCCTTCGTGGGTATCACAGACACAAAAGATTTTCAATTGCTGCAATTGCAGCCGGCTGCCACTTGGGAATTGATGGTTTAATATTTATAGTAGCTTTGCTCGGTATAGCAAATACTCATTGACTTCGTGTTACTTAACGACGTCACCTGCTGGAATAGCTTTAGCTGTTGTTGTGTCGTTAAAACAATTAGTTGCTCACAAAATAGTATTATTATTCGCCAATCTACGAATAATAAAAACTAAGGAAGAGTAACTCCGTCAAAAAAAGTGCACCAAAAGGCTACAAAATGTGACCCGAATACATGCATATGTGTTCGGTACACATTTTTCGTGTATATATATTCGAGTGACATTCAACCAGGTTGACATGACAATTTTGTCAAACTCATTTTACAATTTGTTTACATAGGTTTGTTTACTTACTTTTTACAATATTTTTGTTGTTAAAATGCCTAAATGACCTGTGAAATGGTGTAGAAGTCATACAGATACGACTTTTAATACAGGAATAACCTTTCATCTGTAAGTGAATTGTTTAAAATTATGCTTAATTTCTTGTATTTTTGTCAACCCGAAAAAGATGGTTTATTTAAGTTGGATGCTAGGGTATTTGCGTAAAATTAAGCTGGTCTCTTTGTATAATTTGTCTTATTAAATTTACATGTTATTCTAAAAGTGCAATAATCAAAAAATAATATAATTACCACGGACGTAAAAATTATGTCCGTGATAATTACAAAATTTTTACAAAGTCGCCATGGACAATGTTATGCAAGATATAACAATTTAATCATAAACGAATTTTTAGGGTCTGGCTGACATTATACTAAATGCGTTACAAGATGATATGGGTATCCTCATATTTCTTGCTATGGATTTTTTTACAACAAAACAAAAAAAACATAATGTAATAATTAATTACATTCAATCAACAAAAACAAATAAGTTCCTTTAATATTGTAAATGAACAAAAATAAAAAACTGATAAATGTTATTAGTACCAAATTTACATCAGTTTTTAATTTCAATTCTGTAATAATTTAGCACATAGATTTTCGTAATCTGAAAACGTCTTCTCTAGGTGCTTGGACAGTTTTAGATTCGCCCGAGTCGTACAAGGTTTGTTCATAATTATTAATAATAATAATAATAATAATACTCCCCACACCGGTTTCGGTGACGGTGGCCGGTTTCATTGAAACCAGTCCAGGTACGCAGGAGTAATTTTATAGTGCCCAAGTGTGTGCGCAGTACACAAGAGCACTCTCTATTCCTTTACTCTCATAACCCAGTGGGACGGAAGACCGACACGACTGGCGAGAGATCAGGCGCAGGACTGACTTTTTACATGCCCATCCGACGCATGGATCATCATACTTGTCAGACAATCAGGTGATCAGCCTGCATCGTCCTAACCAAACTTGGAAATAACATGTTTCCAACGCGGGATTCGAACCCACGACCTCAGGAGTCGAGAGCGACGCTCTAACCACTAGACCACGGAGGCGTTATAATAGCAGCGCTGAAAGAGGAAAAATTTTTTTAACTTTTGTATGGGCAAGGGCCCGAGCGTCACGAGTTTCCCCATACAAAAGTGAAAAAAAATTTTGGTCTTTCAGCGCTGCTACTTTCACAGTGAACTCTCTATAAGAAACACGTACACACCCTAAAGTATTATCACTTATTTTTGTTACACCCTGTATTATTATTACCAATGTCTTAAAGATCAGAGGAAAATGCTTGATTTTAAAATAATAATTATATGCTCGTTTCTTCGTGTGCTTGGTGTATACTGCATAATACTATCCGCTTTTGACAATTATTGTTTCATAACTATGACAATGACAATAATCGCGCAGGCTGTCGTCCGGCACGCAATATTATGATACGTTACCTGGGATACGATCTTGGCGAAAATCTGAATTTACATATTTAAGTGTTCGAAAAGGAGCCAAATTTAAAACGGTTGAAGTATGGGAGTTACGTTTCCTTAGTTTTTATTATTCGTAGTCGCCAATAGATGTCAGAAAGAGTCATATTTTTCAGTTTATCGATTATCGATAAAACACGAATAAAAAGACATTTTCTAAAAATGATTCCTATCCTGGCTAGATCAATTTATCGCCCCCAAAACCCCTATATACTAAATTTCATAAAAATAGTTGGAGCCGATCCCGAGATTCCAATTATATATTATATGTATATACAAGAATTGCTCATTTAAAGATATAAGATTAGCAATAAAATTAAATGTGTTGCTTATTACTGTTTATTTATTAAATTATACATTTATGTTAATTAAGTTTGTTATTTATTACCTACTAAGTATTTTTCTCATATATATTAAAGATTTTATTGTTTTCTTGTAGAAAGTTATAAATGAGATCAAAGGTCACATACAAATATAGTACATGAGTTCAAAGTCCTAGCTTATTTTTATTGACTTAGATAAGCAACAAAAAGTGTTTTAGCGTTATAATTACGTATTTATGTACACGTTATCATATAATAAAGTACAGGAGCCTTACCTTCTTCGGCTGTTGTGTAAATAGTGCCTGGCAGTTTAGGATGTGGCTCCCCTGTTTTCGCAGCAATAACGACGTTAGCACCATCCTTAGCCGCTTTCAGAGCAATCGCCTTGCCGATGCCACGGGAAGCACCTGTTATAAACAGGGTTCGCCCTGCTAACTTCCTACAAAATTATTATTGTAATCAGAAAAAGTGGAGCAGCGAAAACATGTAGCTTAATATTATGTATTTTCAACTTACCCGGTGTTTGCTACTAAACTCATTGTTATAATAAAATATATTTATTTGCAAACACGTTACGTATTTTTGTATTACAATTAACAATACCCAAGACCTGTGGACGCTGAATATTTAAATATTTTTGGGTCCTAAGAGTTCTAAACAAAAAATGCAATTGCAACCTCTGCCAGCCAGTGCCGTCTGCAATGAATTTTGACATTGACATTGACGATAAACAGCACGACTCAATAATGTCAGTCTGACACTTACAGTTTACCCTTTTTTTAGGCGCAGCGCAGACGACAGACTATCTGTGACGCACTTTTTAAGTATCTGATACACGGTCGGCAACGGCGGTCGTCAAAAGTAAAAAAATAGTATGCGCGTTACCAGCCGGCAGCCACACTGTTGTCAACGTGTTGTCGACCAAAGTTTTCATACATTTTGCGTGGTCGTCAACGGCCGTTGACGACCGTGTATCTGAATTCTGATACTTTATGCTACTGATACACGGTTGACAACGGCGGTTGACAACTTAAGTTTCCAACCCACATACATTAAGTATTATAGTATAGATGTAGTCTTAGCCAACCGTGTTGTTCCAACCGTGTAGATCATTGTGGTACTATATACTGGAGAGAGCCTTATATAGGTGTATAAGCGTCAAAAGCGTGTAATGTTATATCCTACTTACTAGGACGTAACAAAGGAGTCGGTCTGCATATTTCATGTAATAAAAGTGTTAATAAAGGTTTTTAGTGAATATTTAATGCTACATATTATTGAGTTTTGTGGTTCCGCTAAATAATAAACCATAAGAATGGCCAAAGAATGTCTCAAACACGTGGATTTAACATTAAATACGTAAGTTTTGAACAACATTTTTTGGGCTTTTCAATCGGTATTTTTGTAATCAAAAAAGATAATTTATAAGTTTATGAATCCCTTATTCATGCTATTTAAGGCATTAGTCCTAAAAATGTCACGTCAATCAATAATTTGGCTATAAAAATTGCATAGCTTTTTACGTGTGTTTACGGATTCTCATCACTTGAACTATAATAATTAATCGATATCATGAACTAATTGAATTTCTTTCCTGTATCATAATGTGCTTTGAAATAATCAACAAATAGAAATATTAAAGAAAATAAACGCACACTACTTGTATGAAAATAAGCACAAAATGGCCACGCGATGACGGGCTAGGACTACATCTAAATCATATTATAATTTATAATACTTTATCTATGGTGTAGATAGTTGTTTTAAGCCGGCACCAGACATGGGCTTCAAAGTTTGAGCAAACTTTGCACAAATAGGAAAATGCCAGCAATTAATTTGCACAAATAGGCAAATATCAGTGCCACACTTGGCGAATTTGCGTATTTGATCACATGTCTGGCGCCCGCCTTATGCCAAATTTGGTTTGACCTTTAAACGCCCTTGGTAGCGATGTCTGCGTTGGCCTTTCAAATCAATCTAAGAAAAAAGGGATGACACTACGATGTTGCCACTTTTTAATTTCTTCACTTTCTTGACGGATTATACGCGCAAGGCCCGTTTTTGCTGTTGACCGCCGTTGGCAACCGTGTATCAGATACTTGTTGTTTTGACCTTTTTTTTATTTGCACGGGTATAAAATATAATAGTAGGTATTTGGAACGTGCACGTCAGTAGTGACATATTTCAAACGAAGTTTTAGGGGCATGTGTCAAAAAATAAACAACAAGAGTTTGTTTATTATTTGTAAATATTATAGCAAATAGGATACACTTAGAACAATAATTAACCTGTAAATATGTAATTTTGTTTTGTAACCGTACACGTCTTGTTACTTCACCAGACCTTCGCTACATAGAGCAAAGTCCTTTAAGCCACTCTGACATTGGCAACTCACCGAGGCGGCCATTTTTAAAAGAAGAAGAAGAAGAACAATAATTAATGGTATTTGGGTTAGGTTATGGTTATGGTTTTGAAAGTATAAAACACTCAATAAGTTTCAAGGCCCAATCTATGCTAAAAGGAAATAAATTGGTGTAAGCAGGACATGTAAGGGATGTAAAAGAGCTAAAAACGAATTGCAATGTTATTTAATACGTGCCAATATAATTCGTTGAACATCGGTGACTTTAGCACCCTATAAAACAAGTTCAAACGTAAGTAATGAACCAACCAAAAACGTAACTAAGCATTTAGATAAAAAGTCTAAACATTTTTAATCATTCTTACAGATAGATAATAATGATCGGTTGTTGCTGGAGTAAAATGCAGCTGCGTTTATAACCAGAGCGGCAAGTGCAAACATATTGCTGCTTTAATCAGTATCAAAAATACAAGCAATAGGTAAGTACTTGAAAAAAATAAATGTTATGTTTTTAAAAATCTTGTTTTTATTTATTTTTTACAATATTAATACTCTGGGAGAAAATCGGAGTCTATAAATTTACTAAAACACTGATACTTTGGATTTAAATAAAATAGGTAAGTATTCTATGAAACTATCACTGCAAGTTTTGTCATCAGGTTTTTGAGAACATAGTGGTCCATCATTCATCAACACTAAAACGATAGTTAGGTACTCAATTAATATCTTTATAAAATGCTACTTAAATAAAATTGACTTGACTGATAATGCAATTTTAGGTTATATCAAATCACATACTTTTTCATTTTTACAGCAGCTATCTGATGTAATTTCCTAGTGGATTTAGGAAAAACATTAAATTTGTATACTGACTACCTATTTTTGCTGTTATTTTTGCTGTTATTTTTGCAGTCTACGATACAAAAACCATAAAGACCAATTTCTAAAAATTTCAAAACAAGATTGACAAAGTTTGACTACTAACTGAGCCCCTTTGGTTGCATATTTTTGCCACGGCAAGCACGGCAATCGCTTTCTTTGTCCCCTCCACCCACTTCGAATGCTCCGAATAGCCCAAAGCCATGTCATCATTTTGAAATCGCTACCAGATATAGCTGAATCTTCAGTCTGCCAGAATATTTGAAACTTTTGTAACTGGCACCGACTTCAAAATTATGAAGATTGAGTACAGAAATAGTTGAGTTTTAGCCGAATTCGGAAAAAGGCACTATTAGATAAGAAAAATTATTTAATGCTTTTTAGTTCATATTCTAAGGATTTTATTATTGTTTTTACCTTGGAAGTGGGTTTTAATTTTTTGTTAAAAATAATAATTTCACTCCTTTTAGTTACCTAGTAAACTATCGCGTACTATACGTAGAATAATGCACCTGTATATTATTCTACGTATCTTATCACAAGCTCACCCGTGAGCGAGACATAATAGAATAACAATAGATTTCCAAGAATCCACTTTTGAAGGATTAATAGGAGTATAATCAGTAAAACAGTTGCGAAGGCGTTACCATACGCCTTCGCAACTGTTTTACTGATTATACTAACATTGTGACACGAGAATTTTAAATATAGTGTGTCAAGAAAGTGAAGAAATTAAAAAGTAGCAACATCATAGTGCCATCCCTTTCAAATCAATCTAAGAAAAAAGGGATGTCACTATGATGCTGCCACTATTTAATTTCTTTACTTTCTTGACGCACTATAATATTTATGAAGATAAGAAGATGTACTAATTTATTATATTAAATATTAATATTATAAGGCCTATTAAATGGGCAGTTCTACGAATAATAAAAACTAGGGTAGTTGTAAATTATTGCAGTTTTGGTAAGTTAAAAAATAATGAAATGGATCATTGAAAATATTATTGAACAGTAAAATAATTAAATGAGCGGTAAAAATTAATGAATGAGCGGTTACGTGTGGGCAGTAACGAATCGGAATTTGTCAGTAAGAAATCTCATCCTAAGCTGTTCTTTAAACAATGAGGTGGTAAAATATAATAAAATTGGTCAAGTGCGAGTCGAACTCGCCCATGGAGGGTCCCGTACCGTTATAAAGCGAAAGTAAGACGGTCGCCGGCTGCTGCCGCAGCTCGCTGCGCTCGCTCGGCTCCCTCTGTGTTGTGGTCTAAGTTTTAACCTAACCTAACCTACTCTTGGACTTTCTGGATTGTATTTGTTTTTGTTTTGGCGGGGGCTGCGCCCCCCGAACCCCCTTTCAGGGGGACTGCGCCCCCACGTCTCCCGCGACGGTATCCGTGGTTAAGTAGGCCTTCTGTTAACGGCCGTTTCGAAAATTCTATCTATGGTTAAAGACAGATAGCTATCCTCGACCCATGACAAGCATCTATCTGTCTTTTGAAGCTATCCCAATATTACAGATAGGTGTTTGCTATTTTCAGTTGACAGTAGATAAGCCGCCTATCCGAACCCTCCCTACGTTCCGTAGTAAGTACGCGGTGGCACAAGCAGTTCCAGTGAAGTCAAAATATTTAAATAACTGCTCAAAAAATTAGTTCCCATATTATAATAAACGTAATTATCCTAAAACGTATATAAACTACTTAATAGAACCAAAGTTCTGATAAAATTTTAATATTCTAATTCACCCTCCACAGAATACACATTTGTACAAGCTACTCTAATTTAACGATATTATAAATAGTTTATTTTAAACACATTAACTTATAAGTAGGGAATTATATCGTAAAAGAAACACAAGCACGAAAATATTTTGTTCGTAATTTATTTATTTGACAACTACTTTGCTACATATCCACCCATTATCCACCAATAGGAGGGTGAATTTGTGTGCGAATTCGGACATCTACCGGTCCCTAGCACTTGTATGACTCGAGCGATCTTTACACGAAATATTTCGAGTGTGAAGTTTTGAGGATACACAAACTATTAGCAACAAATTATATCGTGCAGGAAACCGGTCTCGAACGCTACAACTCCCAAGCGGCCACATGTGGTGTAAGAATTCGGGTATCGTTCTTATTCATGTTTTGTATAAGGTGAGCTGGACATTTTGCTACTCGCGTTGAGTAAAGGATTTATAATTTGTATAGTACAAATTTTGCTTTACGTATCGATATGTATAGTCGGGGCAATTTAATAGGCCACATTTGACAGTTCAACAAAATTGAGCCTGGTAGCCTTGTAACGACGCTATAAAAAAATAAATATTTTGTCATTGTTATTACTGCACAATTTATTCACTTTTTCTAATAACGATTACATATTTATTATAAACATAATCAATACGAGTTCTTTTACTATTTATTTTCACTGATAAACAATTTTTAACATAAAAAACAAATTATGATTTAAAGAACTGAACGTCGGTACAATGTTACGTCAGCTGACCTTTTTTCTTTTTAAACTCTAGGGATGTTACTCTAAAAATCGAAAGCGAATAAGTAGAATCAGATGCAGTAGTTAGTTGTAACGATATATCCCCATTCTAGTAAATTATGTACTTGTCTTATTTTGCTCCTTGAATTTACAAAAGAAAAAGTAATAATAGGACAGGAATTCGTTTTTGGTTTTATAAATAACATATAAAATTTTAATATTTTATTTCAAGTCCATATCGATTTATTAGTTTTGGTCGATGTTTTTAAGCAGCTTACCTCACTCTGGAGATTATTCTGACAGATGTCAAATGTGGCCTATTAAATTGCCCCGACTGTAGTTCGTGAATGACATCGACTTTTCGTTTCGTCGTTCATCGTTTAGTACTACTCCTAAGTATTTGACAGCCGTGACTTCGGGAATTAATTTTCCATGATAGGTTGCATTTTCTTACGTTTTAGTCCGTTAAATAATATAGCGTGACTTTTGTCGGGGTTAAGTGCAATTCTCCATTAGCGAACCATTTACCGAGTTCGGTTATATGGCCAAATAGCTTTCGCGTCCAAAAAACTCCAAGAAGCAGTTTCTTGGAGTTTTTTGGACGCGAAAGCTATTTGGCGATGAGCAAAGAAAAGGGCCGTGTCGTCCGCGAATAGCGATTTTTGTACTCGAGGGTGGGTGGGCAAATCGGACGTGTAGAGATTGTAGAGGGTCGGGGAGAGAACCGAGCCCTGCGGTACTCCAGCCTCTAGATCTCTAAGTGAAGACAGAATGCCTTCGATTCGAACGAAATTTACGGTTTTTGAGGTAGTTACTTATTATTATTACAAGACTATCGGGAATGCCGAGTTTAAAAAGTTTATGAATTAGCCCATTGTGCCAAATTTTGTCGAATGCTTTTGTGACATCAAAGAAAACAGCGCAAGTCGGTTTCCTATTGTTCTTTTGTTCTAACATGTACTCCGTTAGGCGGTGTACCTGAGCGGGACAGCTGTGGAATTCGCGGAATGCGAATTGTTCATCAGGTAAGAGTTTTTTTATTAACTATGACATCTTTTAGGCGTCGTAGTATAACTCTTTCGTAAATTTTACCGAGGCAATTAATTAAACCAATTATTGGTCTGTGACTACTTGCCTCCGTCCGGAATTTACCCGGTTTGTGGATACTTATTATTATAGGTAGCTACTTTCCAAATATCTGGGAATGAACATTCTAGTAAAAGGGCGTTAAAGATGTTTACGAGTAATTCAATTATAGTGGAAGGTAGTAATTTAAGGGTTTTATTTGAGATACCGTCCAGCTGCCGTATCTTTGACAAAACCTGGGTTAATCCACGCAGATCAGCGGGGCTAAAATGGTCGCTTTGGAGAATCATGTTATGAATTATAATATGATTCATTTTCTTTAAATCGCAAAATGCAAGTCTGCTTGCAATTCATGTCTAGTAATTCGTACTAATTTGGCATCTGTCAGTTTGACAGTTTTGACAATTCATTTGCTGAATTGATTGAGAGGAATTGCTAAATGTGACCGTTTTAGCCCCGCAGTAAACAGTTGTAAAGTGAATTGTTCTGTTTAGGTATCACTACCACTTTTACTTCTGAATGGTTTAACCTGTAATATTTGTCTCTGAACTGGATAAGAAAATATGTCAAAAACGAACGTCAAATTTGACTAACGGAATTGGTTTTTTTTTTTTAGGAATTGAAATGGCTTAGCCACAATGACTAACGGAAAAATTGTAAATCAAGATGAAAATATAGTTTAAAAACATTTTGATATTTTTTATTATAAAATATACTATTTTCTAATATATAACGTGGTCAATGTAGGAATAGTTACTTTTGCACCGATTTATTGTATTTATAGGTAATTATTATAAATGTGTAAATGGTTTTATTTATATTTTTTTGGTATTTTAAAAGCCCTTTATCAAAACACTGAGAAAATAATACTCCTTCATGTTTATATTATCACAAGCATGGCGGTCTAGAGGAGAAAGAATCCTCTCACATTGGAACTAAACTCTAAAGTCTAAACGCTTCTTTATAATAGAAAAACGTCATTTTTGACATATTGTGTTTGACAGTTCTCCTTTATCAGCAGCGCTCCCGTCAATGTCACCCACGTTCAAATAAAGCCTTGTCGAACTGTTTAAATCAATTATATCGGAGTTCGATATATCGAAAAAAAATATCGATATTTCGATATACCGTCTTCATTTAAAAAAATCGTAACTCAGCTCAAAAATGATTAACTACACAGTTTATAGTCCAGTATATTTATTAAAATGAATTTACATAAACTGTGTTAGGTTATAGACTTATAGTTCTTAGTAAATTTTTTTTTATCTTTAAAGTGAATGTGGACGGGGCGCTGCTGGTAAAGGAGAACTGTCAAACACATGTCAAAATTGACGTTTTTGTATGATAGAAGCGTTAGTTCCTTTTCTCGCCACGTTCATTTAAATATGTTATAATAAAGCCTTGTCGAACTGTACCAATATTTTTCAGTAAGAGTTTTTAAAAATACTCTGTTTTATTAGGGTTCCGTTGTCAACAAGGAACCCTTATAGTTTCGGTCTGTCCGTCCGTCTGTCTGTCCGTCTGTCTGTCTGTCTGTCCGCGGTTTTGCTCAGAGACTATGGGACCTACAAAGCTGTAATTTGGCATGAATGCACATATTAATGATGCCGATAAAATGGTACTGTATGAAATCTTGAAAAAATGTTTTTATGGTACCTTCCCTACACGTCAAGCGGGGATGATTTTTTTTCGCGTCCGCCCCATCGTGTGGGGTGTTGTTGGATAGGTTTTTTTTAAAAATATAATCAGATCATTTTCCGATTTAGGGATCCGTTTGTGAAATATTAAGTTTTAAAGTGTAAAAAATCGTTAGAGTCCAGTGTTCCCCCCCTTTTACCAGCTAAACAGTCGCTTCTGGAAATTTGAAAAAAATCACGGGAGTAGAAAATATGCTGAATTTAAAAGGAAATTATTACGGCTAAGAAGACTTCATAAGTTATTGAGTAATAGTCGATCAACTTATAAAAATGTATTGTATAACTTTTCGTTCAAATAACTTTGAAAGTAACTGAGATAATATTGTTATTAGTGTAAAACACGTTAAAAATGTACATTCATTGACCATACAAAAATTAAAAAAAAAACTAGCGGTACTACGGAACCCTATATTGCGCGTGGCCCGACACGCACTTGGCCGGTTTTTTATATTATGTTCAGCTGTTTGGCTACTACGATTGTTAAGCACTTATTGCACCTTACTTAATTTAGACGTCTAAATGATTCAGTAACTTAATTTAGTCAAGTGGAATAGCATTTAGAAAGTTACTAAATGCTATTCCACTTGACTAAAAGTTACTGAATCATTTAGACATCTAAATTTAGTAAGGTGGAATAAGTGCTTTAGGCAGTAGGCACTAAAAGCAGGTAGATTAAGTTATAGGTACGATGATTTTGTAGATTACGAAAAAAATATTTATTTATATTAAAAAAATATCGACCATCGATATCGACATTTCAATTTCGAACTATCGATATTTCGTCCAAGAAAATATTAGTAATAAATATCGATATTTCCAAATAATAACATCGATATTTCGAAATAATAATATCGATTTTTCGATATATCGATATTTTATCAATGTCAGCTTACAGCCCTCTGCAGTCTGCCCTACTGGCTACTCTTTTCAAGTCTTTTCAAACTTGGATGCCGGTGCGGAAACACTGAGTGCGAAAAAAGTGTTATTTACTGGGATTTTCCTACGAAAGGTAAGAAAATGATACTTACATTTTATAAATATTTAGGTATTTTACTACCTGCATCACGTTAAATTTTCCGTTGGTTTTATTTATTTATCGATGTGATATACATACTTATAAAGTTTGAATGTCCGTTCTGTTCAGTCAGTACCTACTTAATGGCTGGTTTGCACGTGTTAAGTTGATAAGTATTTAACTAATTTTTAACTTAATTTTAAGTTATTTATTGCATGTAAACACACAATTTTGTAGCAAGTAGCAGTTAAAATTTAGTTATGTAGGTACTTACCTACTACGAGGAAATTATTTTCTGTTAAGTTGGCAGGCGGGGCTTGTCACTTGACACATTTCGGGCAGGCACTTCAAATTAAGTTAAAATTTAGTTACTACTTAATTAATACTTATCAACTTAATACGTGTAAACCAGCCATAAGTGAAAGATTTTAGTGTTTTTACGCCTAAGTATTTTGTTGTCCAATAATACACTTCATAAATTATGAGTAAATTAATATTCTCTTCTTAGTTTTGCACTATAATTTTGATAATAATTACGTAAAAATCGTCAAAACCGTAATTTTCCATGAAGTTGCACTGCGGTACACGCACACATATACAAGAAGTCCGCCATCTTCTTTGTATAAATACAAGAATTTTTGAACGGACCGTTACGCTTAAACAGCATGGTGCAGAAATTCAAACAAAATAAATTTTATTTTATTTTTCATTTTGTACAATATGTATTTGGACGCTAAACACGTAAAGTTAGCAAAATGGCGGCCTAGCAAAGTGCAAACAGATGTTCTGGCGTAAAGGGTCATGAGCAGGTAGGCAGTCATTGTACGATTGTGCGTTATTTTGTTAAAAAGAGTATTAGATTTTATTGATATTACGATGGACTATTTGGTTTTGGTGAAGATAATATGTATTATAATGGTAGGTAGGCGTTCAGTTTAGATAGTGGCACTAGATTTCGGTCAGGATCTTCAGCTGCAGCCAGGATTGTCTTCCCAGGATGGAACTCCTCAACGGCGAACGGCTCAGTCAGCAAACTTTGTGTAGGCGTTCAATTTAAGTAGCGAAACTAGATTTTTGTCAGGATCTTCAACTGCAGGATTGTCTCCTCGTATAAAGTTATAGTCAATAACTGTATACAACATAACTGGTGATACATGATCGATACTTAAGGAAAGTACTCGGTACTCGATTCTCATTATAATTATGTAATAAAATTTGGTAGGTACTTAATTTTTGACAAAATTTCCCTTTAAATAAATGAATCATGGACACTTAGGGCCGGTTGTTTGATCACTAGTAAAAAATTACTAATAGTATCCGTAACCATTACTTAGTTAGTTGACTGTAGTTAAGAGGAGTCCACACCACCCTTTTTTCCATACAAACGTTGTCCCCTGTTTCCTCCCTGGATAATGCTAGTAGAGTTATAATTTTTTTCCTGAATATCTACGGCCACTAATACAATGTCCCTATGTTTTCTTTTTTTTCATAATTTAATTATTAAATAAGATATGAACGTTCAAAAACTCAAAAAAATGGCCAGATTTTCCGCTGTGTTCAAACGTCCAGAAATCAGATTTGGCTAGATTATACAAAAAAAGCAAAACATAGGAACACAGCTCAAGCCTTTTTTTAATATTTAATGGAAAAAGTACTTAAATCGGTTAAGTTTTGGAGAAGGAATCAGGGGACAACGAATCGTTGATATTCTGGATTTTCTGCAGTTGTCTCTATCGCGTTTTGCGGTATAGGCTTGGGGTAAGGGAGACAGCTATAGATATTACACGTACTTTTTTTTCATTTCTCTAGCCCCTGGTGTATCCTCTTAAACCTTGATCAGTTGTTAATATAGAAATACGTTGTTTCAACTGATTTTTGACTTTAGTTAAAAGTAACAATCGTCAATTGTGTTGCTATTTGAAGGAACATGGGGAACCCAAAATTCTGTCGGGAGAATTTTTTTAATATTGGTAATATTGTTTATGAAACGTCGGCTGTACCTACCGAACCTTTTGCGCTCACGCACAACCAATGTTCAAAGAACAATAGCTCTTAAAGTATTTGACATACGGACGGAATTTAAAACTTAACTCAAATTCTTTGGGTATAATAATCAATAAAGATGGGTTTATTGGGTCATGGGGACTCTTTCTGTAAAAAAATACAATTGTTTTTAATTTTTGCACGTGTTTTCTCATTTTTTTAGAAACTTTATGACTTAAACTTTTTGCATAAAAATACCCCTTTTTGTGTTTTTTATGGTAGCGTTTCAATATTTATGTAATACAGCACTGTTGTTGTTGGTACCTACTGGCTACTTACCTATTTAGTAAATAGTACACAATGTAGACTTAATCACTTTAGCAGCTATCCAAAGTACTGTTTCTTTGGACATTCTAAACCTTTCGAAAAATTCGACTTCATCCCAATAGTCTAGCAGCTAGCTGCACAATTCTAGAGCGAAATGTTTTCGGGCGGCGTGTTAAAACGCATTCTAGAATGATTTCTTCATCAGAAGAACTTTCCGAGTCATCGAAATGTATAAGTACATTTAAATCCATTATTTTTAGGGTTCCGTACCTCAAAAGGAAAAAACGGAACCCTTATAGGATCACTTTGTTGTCCGTCTGTCCGTCTGTCAAGACCCTTTTTCTCAGGAACGCGTGGAGGCATGAAGCTGAAATTTATATCAATTACTCAGGTCTACTGTCCCTTGAAGCTGTGAAAAAATCAAACTTCTAAGCCAACGCAATCAAAAGATACAGCCGTTTATGCCGCAAATTTTCGACACTTGCAAGGGAATCAAAACCTACAGGGTGCTTCCCGTGAACTCAGAATCTTGAAATTTGGTACGAAGCAACGTCTTATAGCATAGATAAAGGAAAAATTACGAAAACCATAAATTTTTAGTTACATCACATAATATATTTTTTTTTAATAATTTTAAACTTACTACCCATTTCCTCATAAACGCGTAGAGGTATTAAATTGAAATTCATACTAAATACTCAGGTCTATAATACCTTTAAGCTGTCGGAACCCTCGGTGCGCGAGTCCGACTCGCACTTGGCCGGTTTTTTATAAAAGCAATCTTTTTGGGCAGTAAAGTATTTCAACTCGACTAGATATTACAATTACAACAAACAAATCAAACTAATGGTCAATGTTAACTACGCAGTCCGAGCGTGGTCTAATTACCTATTTAACAATTTGTCAAAAACTTTTACTACAGTTAGCTTAACTATCGATTGAAAAACAACATTTTGATATTTTTAACCAATAGTTACTTTAACTAACAGTTTTTAACTATTAGTAATCTTAACTAGCGATCAAACAACGGCCCCTTAGTAAATTACTATGCGGCCGCCGCGGTGGCATGCGCTCCGCGCCGCGCGCTACACCTCCCGCGCGCGGTGTCCATGCGTTCGTTAAGAGGATTCCACACCGCCATTTTTTCCATACAAACGTTGTCCCCTGTTTCCTCCCTGGATAATGCTAGTAGAGTTATAATTTTTTTCCTGAATATCTACGGCCACTAATACAATGTCCCTATGTTTTCTTTTTTTTCATAATTTAATTATTAAATAAGATATGAACGTTCAAAAACCCAAAAAAATGGCCAGATTTTCCACTGTGTTCAAACGTCCAGAAAACAGATTTGGATATATTATACAAAAAAAGCAAAACATAGGAACACAGCTCAAGCCTTTTTTTAATCTTTAATGAAAAAAGTACTTAAATCGGTTAAGTTTTGGAGAAGGAATCAGGGGACAACGAATCGTTGATTTTCTGGATTTTCTGCAGTTGTCTCTATCGCGTTCTGCGGTATAGGCTTGAGGTAAGGGAGACAGCTATAGATATTACACGTACTTTTTTTTCATTTCTCTAGCCGCTGTGGTATCCTCTTAAATAATTAATTAACTTTAAGCTACATTTACTCAGTGATTAATTGATATTATTTTTTTATAATATGTATAATATGTATTTTTTTTTCAACTAATATAATAGCCAAATATCATGTCCTCGAGCATTGAACATGTCTCACCAGTCATGCTGTATAAAAATAAATGTCTTTCTATTCTATCTCCTGATATTATGTCCTTCTGCCTAATATACGATGCTATATTTTCTCAACCAGCAAACATAATTACTCGTATGGTATTTTTAGAGTTAAAATGGACGCTACCCCTAGCACGAGCGGAAATTGCAAGGAATTCGTGATTGGCAAGGAGGTGGTTATTACGGCACAGGGAAGCCTGAGGGTGACCGACAATGTGTTGCTGGAAAGGAGTGCATCAGGGCGGTTACGGGTACGTTATAAATAACACATTTTGAACAAAATCAAGAATCAAAATATTTTTTTCTAAATAGGTTAACAAATAAGTCCAAATCTATTGATACTTTTAAGAAAAGACTCAAACAATATTACTTAGATTTAGCTGCAAACTCTTAAAACCCTTACGATTTCTCCTCTTCTTCGATTCATATTATTATACTAGCTATTTGACCGAGCTTTGCCCGGTATTCGATAAAACACGAATAAAATTACATTTTCTATAAATGATTCCTAGTTAGATCGATTTATCGCCCCCGAAACCCCCTATAACATGAAAATCGTTGGAGCCGATTCCGAGATTCCAATTATATAATATACATATATTATATAATATTATACAAGAATTGCTCGTTTAAAGATATAAGATAATAATTATATGTATTCATTTTATTCGGTATGAGGTATCTATTATATTTATTTATATTATTCTAATAGTATCTTATCTTTTTTTTTTTTGATTTTAAATATTTTTAGTTATATTTTATGGTTCCCTGGTAGAGACTGCTTCCAGCTGTAACGCCGCCAATTCAAACTATTTCTGTTTTTGTAACTTGTGTAAATTGATTTGTTTTGTTTCTTTGTAAAGATTTTTTTATTTATTTATTTATTAACAAAGTTAATACTTTTAGAACGTCTACGTGAGACCTACCACCGGTTCGGGAACTAACCCGGCGAGAAGAACCGGTGTAAGAAACTCGCACGGGGCCACCTTTTACCAAAAAGGTGGAAAATTAGAATAATATAACATAACATAATATTTTGTTCGTCATCATAGGCTCCATTTAACATAACAAGATAATCATGGTGATCACGGCCTTTTATAGGTTGATTACAGATGAGAATACTCGTTGGAAACATTCAAGTAAATATATTTTACAGAGTTATCGTCCTGAAACTATTAGCGTCGCGGACGATATAATGCTGATAGACGAAATGCCGCGGCCGGAGCCTTCCCTTAGACAGCGCAATCGTTTTCCTGCGGAACGACACTACAAACCCGTAAGCATGTTTCTTTTATTACTAACTAGCTGTTGCCCGCGACTTTGCCCGCGTTAACATAGCAGATCACATCCCAAGTATTATTTATGGTACAAAAATATTCAATATACAGAATTGACTTTCCTACGATTTTATTATATATAGATGTTCCGCGCGGCTTCGCTTGCGTAATTTAGGAATTTCACGCAACCGTACATTTTGCAGCAAAAATAGCCTATGTCCCTTCACGTAGTCTATTCTTCATGTTTGCCAAATAACATAAAAATTGCTCCAGTAGTTCATAAGATAATAAGCAATTCCATATAATTTCCCCCGTTTTTTCGACATTTTCATCTATTTCTTCGCTCTTATTAGTCTTAGCGTGATAAAATATAGCCAATAGCCTTTCTCGACAAATGGGCTATCTAACATTGAAAGAATTTTTCAAATCGGACCAGTAGTTCCTGAGATTAGCGCGTTCAAATAAGCCCTTTCAAATAATTTTCCCCCGTTTTTTCCACATTTTCCTCTATTTATTTGCTCCTATTATACTTAGCGTGATAAAATATAGCCTATAGCCTTCCTCAATAAATGAGCTATCCAACAGTAAAATATTTTTTCAAATCGGTCCAGTAGTTCCTGAGATTAGTGCGTTCAAACAAACAAACGAACAAACAAACAAACTCTTCGCAATTATAATATTACGAGTAGTATAGATTAGTAATTACTAAACCAGATGACGCCAGCAACTCCGTTGTGCCAAAACTCGTTTATCGTGCGGTCAGAAAATTATGAAAAAAACACCTCACGTAATTTGTGGACGCGCCCCCTAAGCAATTAACCGTGTTATGGGTGCTTTGGCATAATCTGGTTTCATGTTTTACTAGGATGAAGACGATATATTTGACCCGCCACTTGCCGCGCCTCCTGCCGTGGATTCGGGAAGTGAAGCGGAGGAGGACGAGAACATAACAGCTATAGAACAGCTTCAAGAAATTTTGGAGACCGAAGAAGATGAAGTCCTTGATAATACTTGGGAAGCAGATAACAATGTATTTGATTGGACGGATGACTATACTAGCTTTCGAGGCGTTCAAGAAGAGTTCCATGAGATTACTGGTTCCAAAATTGAGGGAACACGCCCTTTAGAGGTGTTTACTCAACTATGGGACGAGCCTCTCATGGAACTGATCAAAGCTGAAACAAATAGGTACGCCGAAGATCTAATTGCAACTCATTTTGAGACAGAGGAAGACTTACCACAAAATAGCCGATTGCATCAATGGTCCGAGACCACGGTAGCCGAGCTTTATAAATTAATTGGGGTAATGATGATAATGGGCATGTGTATCAGGGGTCGAATGGACGAATACTGGAGCACCGGAGTCCTGGGCATGCCTGGATTCCGGAAATTAATGAGTAAGGGCCGCTTTCTACTCCTGATGCGTGTCTTACATTTCGTTGACAACAACACTATAAGCGGCCGTGGTCCCGAGCGCAAGCTTGCAAAAATTAAGCCTATTTTAGATTATTTAAACATAAAATTTAAAGCCGCTTACACGCCTCGCCGAGAGGTCAGCATAGACGAATCGTTGCTGCTTTGGAAGGGTCACCTCAGTTGGACCCAATATATTCGCACTAAAGCAGCACGAGTCGGCATAAAGAGCTACGAACTCTGCGAGGCGGCTACCGGCTATGTGTTAAATATAATAATATACACCGGAAAGGGTACGTCAGCTGCTACAGCTGTTTATGGCTTTACGTCCTCAACAGCCAAGATAGTTCTTGAGCTTTTCAAGGACTATCTTGGCAAAGGCTATAAACTATTCATGGACAACTTTTATAATTCCATTAAATTAACCAGGTTCCTAAAATCCCAGAGGACCGACGTGGTTGGAACTTTAAACCGCCGGTGTGTCGATTGTCCTCAAGTAATAAAAGATCTGAAAGAGAAGCAGGTGCAAAGAGGGGCTGTGGAAAGCCGACACTGTGGTGACGTTTCCGTTGTCGCTTGGAAAGACGTGAGGCTTGTTACTACAGTGTCGACTTGCCACAACGCAAATATGGTTCGAAGGCGGCGATCAGGTCAGGTAGTCCACAAACCGGAAGTTGTCCATGAGTACAACCAGTTCATGGGGGGTGTTGATCTTAAGGATCAGAAACTTTCTATGTATTCATTAGAAAGAAAACGTGGTCTGAAATGGTACGTGAAAGTCTTTCGCCGGCTCATTAATATATCTGTCCTCAATTCGTATATATTGTATTGCTCCAACATTGGCAAAAACAAAAAAATGACGCACAGGCAATTTCGTTATAAGCTGGCAGAAGAGCTTTGTGCTCAGTTAGAGGAAAACTTGGTGAGTCGAGCAGCGCCCCGCCATGCAGAGCCCTGTGACCGACTAAATACATCAGTTGACCACTTTCCTCAGCACAAAGAAGCTTCTAGAACATGTAATAAGCAAGTTCGCTTTCAACGAGGTAGTTGCGCCCGTTGCTTAGCGAAAAAGGAAAGGAAAGTTTGCAACATACTATGTAGCCACTGCAAAGTTTTTCTTTGTATTGGCCAATGTTGGAGAGATTTCCATACTTTAGAGACTCTTTAATTTATTTTATCTATTATGTAGGTATTTCATATATATATATATATATATATATATATATATATATATATATATATATATATATATATATATATATATATATAATATTTTAATTTTAAAAAAGATATATATATTTTTTTCTTTTTTATGAAATAAGGCAAACGGGAAAGCAACTACCGTCGCCCATGGACACTCGCAACATCAGAAAAGCTAAAAGTTACGCGAAAAACGCACGGTGGCTCAAGGTGATTCTATGTAAATATTCCACGTTTTTTATTTTATATATTCAATTATTTATTACAGTGTTTCTGATTCTTGCGATCAACACCACCAATTGTAATTTTCCATCTTTTTAGTAAAAGTGCGAGTTTCATACGCCGGTTCTTCTCGCCGGGTTAGTTCCCGAACCGGTGGTAGGCATCTTAGTTTCTTCGTTCTTTCTACCACGTTCAAAAAGAGTATTGATGATACCTATTTTGCATAAAAATAAATTTTATTTATTGCCTCGGGACCAGTAATTGTAATTTTACATCTTTTTAGTAAAAGTGCGAGTTTCGTATGCACATGCCCATGATTACTATAGCTAAATTAATATTGGAATTTGTTGTATTTGACTGTTGTTTTCTATTAATTTCATTTCATTCAAGCAGAACTTGTTTCTATTTGTAAATGAGTTTTTTTATATTTTGTGAATTTTTTCTGCGTAATATATTTGATTTTGCAGATATCCAGATATATGCAGATATTGCAGATATTGACCTGGCGAGACAGATGTATCCTGTGCGACAAGATCGATAAGAGAGATCGTTGCATTTGGTCATATTTTATATTTATATTTAATTATATCTTATTATTTTTCATTTTCAGTCACCAACATTAATTGATATTGCTGGTAGTGCTTTTATTATTGTGTCCTAATAAATATGGATTCACAAATAATTTCATAAAATATTTTATTAATAATTTATAAATAATTTGTTGTCACAATTATTTGTAAGATTTAACAATACCAAAGTAACATAGAATATCATTGAACAATACGAATAATATATTACTATAATATTCAGTGACGTCTCTAGTAAAATCCGCCAGACTAGTCCACAAATTTTGAATTCAAAGACCTATTAGTCTTTTGGAAAAATATCGATATCGATATTTTTTTATTATTCAGTGACATCTCTAGTAAAATCCGCCATTTTTAGTTTACATAATTTGAAGGCAGGCGTCTTTCGTGGTCAGTTCAGCTTCTTATATCGATGGTATTTACGTATAAATCCGGGCCCTACATAATATCACTTTTTTGATCTCAAGATTAGAAAGAAGTGCGACGACATGTTGAGCAAGACTCAAGTGAATCTGATTTAAATGTTTGTGTGATCATGTTCACATTTTTTTCATTAACATGCTATATTATTATGTTATTGATTAAGAGGAGTCCACACCGCCGTTTTTCCATACAAACGTTGTCCCCTGTTTCCTCCCTGCCGGTAGAGGTATGATTTTTTTTCTGAATATCTGTGGCTACTATTAGCATGTCCCTGTTTTCTTTTTTTTTTCATAATTTTATTATTAAAAAAGATAAACTGTACGTCCAAAAACCCAAAAAAATGGCCAGATTTTCCTCTGTGTTCAAACACCCAGAAAACAAAACTGGCTAAAATATACAAAAAAAAAAAACATAGGAACTCAGCTCAAGCCTTGTTTTAATTCTTAATGAAAAAAGTACTTAAATCGGTTAAGTTTTGGAGAAGGAATCAGCGGACAAAGAATCTAAGATTTTCTGTTCTTTTATTAGAACTTTTGTCGTGTTGTCTCTATCGCGCTCTGCGCTGGGAGACCTCAGATTGGTGAGACAGCAATACATTTTCAAATACCTATTTTCAATTTCTCTCGCCCCTGGTGTACCCTCTTAATTATTATTGTTCTTAGAATTGAAGCCCTTTGTGTTGTCATTTTGTTTCTTAATACAGCTGTCTTCCTTTTTAAGTAATATCCCCTTAATATGCACTGCAAAATGTCGTCACTGAATTACATAATACTCCTACTGTTTATGTAAATGCGTTGTTTTTAAAACATTAAATTAGCTTACTTCTACATATTGTATACTTTAATTCTCATTTTTGATTTACAATTATGTACTTAATAACTTTTTTATAATTGTATTAAGTTGTTTATTGACATTGTAATTTTTCATATTTTTAGTAAAATATGGCCCCGCTGCGAGTTTCTTACGCCGGTTCTTCTCGCCGGGTTAGTTCCCGAACCGGTGGTAGGCACCGTAGATTCCACGTTCTTATAAGTAACTGTTTATGAATAAAAAGGTATTTTATTAATTTGTTTTTTTTATTTTTTTATAATAATATCTATGGACGCTTCATAACGGTCTGGACCCGGAGGACTTGTGTTACAGGTACCAGACAACGGAAATATATTTAATACTTTTATACTATACATATATTTAAGATTTTTATTATAATATGATACACATATTTAATACACATCCATGACCCAGGAACTTTGAAAACTTATCGTTTCGTCGGCGGGATTCGAACCCGCGACCCCCGGCTTGAGCTAGGTACCAACGCGCTCAACACTGAGCCACAGAGGTCGTCAAATTATGTGATGTATTTACCATTAAAATTTAATATAAATTTAAAAAATAATATAATGACCACAAAAAATGCTCTGATATCCTAAACTTGTTACTTGTACTTACCTTTCATACACATCAAGCGGGGATAGTCGTTGGATAGTTTTTTATAATATTAAGAATATCCATAGCTCATTTTCCGTTTTAGGGATCCGTGTGAAGTATTAAGTTTTAAAGTGGAAATAATTGTTAAGAGTCAGGTGCCCCCCCTTCTACCAGCTAAACGGTTGCTTCTGGAAATGTGAAATATTTCACGGGAGTAGGAAATATGCTAAATTTAAAAGGAAAACTATCGTGCGGCTAAGAAGACTTCATAAGTTATTGAGTTATTACTCAATAACTTATGTCGATCAACTAAAAATAATGTATGCGGCGAAATATAAAGGAACTTTTCGTTCAAATTCATTTGAAAGTAACTGAGATGATGTTGTTAGTAGTGTTTTAAGAAATTTAAAAAAAAACCCGCCAAACAACTTTAAAAAGTAATTTTTCATAGAGGTTTCATGTTTGGGCTCATATTAACGGCCTCAATGAAAAGAACATTGATAGATGGTAATCATGAGAATATGATTATTCTGCACTATAACCAACACATGTTTAAAAAGTATGAAATGAAATTAATTTAAGAAATTTAAAAAAAAACCCCGCCAAACAACTTTAAAAAGTAATTTTTCATAGAGGTTTCATGTTTGGGCTCATATTAACGGCCTCAATGAAAAGAACATTGATAGATGGTAATCATGAGAATATGATTATTCTGCACTATAACCAACACATGTTTAAAAAGTATGAAATAAAATTAATTTAAGAAATTTAAAAAAAAACCCCGCCAAACAACTTTAAAAAGAAATGAAATAATATTTACTGCCTTTAGGTTCAAATAATTTCTAACTTGTGTAAAGTAATATTTTAGTCCATAATTGTTGTCACGGTGTGTCGGGGGACCGCCAAGTAAACTACAACCTACAACCGCCAAGTCGCTGATTATCTCCATTCAGTTCGCTGTGAACTGATCCTTAAACTATAATGTTATGTGAAATCTCAAATCAAACATCTACATTAGCGGTCCCCCGACACACCTTGACAACAATTATGGACTAAAATATTAGGTACTTTAGACAAGTTAGAAATTATTTGAACCTAAAGGCAGTAAATATTATTTCATTTCTTTTTAAAGTTGTTTGGCGGGGGTTTTTTTAAATTTCTTAATTTAATTTTATTTCATACTTTTTAAAGATGTGTTGGTTATAGTGCAGAATAATCATATTCTCATGATTACCATCTATCAATGTTCTTTTCATTGAGGCCGTTAATATAAGCCCAAACATGAAACCTCCACTTTGGGTTCATACGAAGCTCGGTTCCTAGGTATAGAATCCAGGTGATGCTGCAGCAGCAGTATGTAAATATTTACAGTCTATATATTTACATGCTGCTGCTCTTACTGGTTGTCGCAATTAAAATAAGCCCAAACACGAAACCTCTGCTCTAAGTTGGCGAGGAGTTGGATATCCTTTTGATTACCAGGTGATGCTGCAGCACCAGGTCAACTTTCCAGTAATATGTGTATATGTATATTGTATACTCACAAATGTCACGAACTAGAATGAAATATGATACCTATCAAACGACAACAAGTTGCTAACGGCCTTTCATGAACCAGATAAACCCTGATTGTCCAGCACTGAGCAGGCTGATGATGATGAATTATAGCTAAGAACACTCTCGATCATGTCAGCTTTTAAACAAAAAAAACTAGATCAAAATCGGTCCACCCGTTTGGATGCTACGATGCCACGGACAGATACACAAACAGACAGACAGACAGACAGACAGACACGTCAAACTTATAACACCCCTCTTTTTTGTCGGGGGGTTAAAAATACGTTATAAATGTATATATTCATTGACCAGAGAAAAAAAACGGTACTACGGTACCCTTTATTGCGCGTGGCCCGACACACACTTGGCCGGTTTTTACTAATCAGTAATCACTATAGGGAATCATCCTAATTATAATATATGCATTTAATTTTATAGCTTCATTACCGATTTTCGTCGACTTTTTGAGGGTTTTTTGTAAAAAAATATGTCATGTTAAATTAGTTGGATTTAACAACCTAAATATAATAAAAGATATTGATAGATCAAAATACTTTATTCATAGACAAAGTCGTAATGAAACAGAAAAAGTCTTCCAAAAAGGTATGAAAAGTGAGATCAATATAGTTTTCCTGCTTCTCTTTATTTAGACTGGGTTGCACCCACGGAGCTCATACAAAGAGGAGCTGGCCTAAGCAACTGTGCACTGTGATTTTCAACTAGGTCCTGACGTCATCATTGTGGGCGGGGCTTAAGTCAGTACACTTTCAGGGTTTGTCACGTAACGAGACTCCCAATAAATTGGTGTTTTCTGCGTATTTAACAAGGAAAGGATGAAGTATTGTGTTTTACAATGTCGAAAACACTCAGACAGACGTTCTGATAATATAAATACCATCACATTTCATTCGGAAATAATTTTAAATGTAATTTAAATATAAAAGTTCTAGAACATTTCAGCTTTCAGCGTTAATTATACTACTTGACACTGGGTGGCCAAACCTTTGAAAGATAATACAGACGTAAATGCGTATAATTTTGCAATTTTTGGCTTTTTTACAAGTTTATTACAATAATCATACTTGAATACTGAAAACCGTTATACACTTAGTCTTAAACACATTTAATAGCTAAAACCGTGATAATATAGATTTTATTATGATATTACTTATAAACCGCCATCTGTCGTCACCTATGATAACTATTTGAAACGTAAAAAATATCCAGGGCCGTAGTACGTCCCTTAATATTCAAGACAAAATGACATCTAGTGTAAGATAGTTGAACTACGTAGTAACATCAACATCGACCTAAGCTAGTAGTTTGGCTTTTAGCCGATAGATGAAATATTGAGAAGTGGGCGGAGCTTGACACCCCCTCACCCCACAAATTGTCACGCGTCGTTTCATAAGGAAACTTGATTACAACACCTCCTCTTAGTATTAGCTCCGTGGTTGCACCAACTAACTTTAACTTTGACTACAGTGCAAAATGTCAAATCTTTGGGTAAAGTTAAAAATGGACGCCATCAAGACGCCATATTTAACCATGACCATAGAGCTCGACAAGGTTTTAAATGCACGTGGCGATAAAAGGAACTAATGCTGTCATCATACAAAAACCGCCAATTTTGACAGCTCTCCTTTACCAGCAGCGCCCCCGCCCACGCGTATTGCTATATATCAGCTGTCATCTGTCAATTTCTCCGGGTAAAGTTAAGGGTAAAGTTAAATTTACCTTAACTTTAAATTTAACTTTACCCACGCCTCTGGTGCAACCCAGTCATAGTTTCAACTTTTCCTTGTACCTTTCCTTTTTTTTGCTTTGCTTCTCTTTAGTACTTGAACACTCACACATAGGCATGGTAGCTGAAAGCAGAGGTAAATAACGTAAATAAACCAAAAGGGTTGGCAAATTTAGTTCGAAGGTTCGAATTTAGTTCGAATTTTCTTTGTTTTAATGTAGTCCTGTAATGACTAGTAGCTAAGATTATATTATATTAATAATATTTTAAAAAAATATACCTAGTCTAGAATTCACAAGAATTAAAACAAAATTTTGGGAAAAAATTGAACGCAAACAACTCTTAAAGTTATTTATATTTTTATATACGTTACGCGATCTTGCAGGTACTTCATAATTTGAAACAAGTGGGCTACCCCTATTAATTTTTCAATTTACAAGAATTTAAACAAAATATTTAGGGTAGTCACAATAGAATTCTTAGAATTAGTGGGAATTTTATTCAAATAAAGAATTTTGACTTTGAATATTTTGCAAACACCTCTTCTTATTTACACCCTGTATGATATTAACTAAAACACGAGAAAAAGATTTCAAAATACATTTATTTTGTGCATAATTTTTACGCCCACTCAATTTAAAATAAAAATTCCATCGTAACATTATCATAAGACATTTAGTTAGGCGTCATCCATAATTGCGGTTCATCTATTACAATTTCAATCTATTACCATAATTTAATACAGTCTAGATACATTTACACGGCTAACTAAATTTACATTTGAATAAGAAATCCGGAAATTATTAATTGCTTACATAAAATTATGGCATCCGAAGACGATAATATAAGTTCTATGGTTTAAAAAAATTAAACATCTACTTAATTTCATAATAATAATTAATATTCTATAGGAATCTCTAAATATTCGCTTGCAAACAGGAAATCGGAATGCGCAATTCGGAAAGTTTAAATACATATTATATTATTATAACTCTGGGTTAAACAATTTGAATATCGTTAATCGAATTCACGGTAACACACACACAGCCTTTGTAGAACTCAGTGCTCCTACCGGCTTCCGAATCATGTCATTAGGTCCATGTCATAAAGTTAATATACCTAGCGGAATAGAGAAACAAAGGCCTGAGCAAGAGAGATGTCACCATCAGTAACACTGCGTGGTAAAAAGAGACGTGTGATACATGACAGCAGCACTTTTTGACGTCCAGTCGGCACGTGCCGCACGTTGACAATTTAATCTTATAGAATTCATGTTCAATCATGCTTGTGTAAGTGTATACGTACACATATTTTTACACACAGATGAAACCAATTTCGGTTTCGTTTGACAGCTCGAGATTGTGGCTCTATTCCGCTAGGTATATTAACTTTATGGGTCTACCGGAATCTGATGGCAATTTTTGAAGCAGATTTTCAAAAAATATCCTTGATCATTGGATACATCTTTACGATAGTCGCGGCCGCACATGCGTCTATCGTACGAAGCTTCGTGCTATGGCAATGATATTCTACTTATACAGATCTGTTACGGCCATACTATTTTCCGGTTTAAATCTCTTCCGAACAATTTTCAAATTCAAAATTGCAAACATTGACAAATTTGACAGATAAGTGAAACAAAAGATACGAAAAACCATTTACATAAAAGAGACAGTTCTATTTTTAAACGTCGAATCGTATCACTGTCTCTTTCTTCGTCTGAGCTATGACGAAAATTCGATTTTTTCCAGATTGTTCGAATAAAATTATTGAAAATGTAAATAATCGAGGTATTTATTGCAATCAAGACATGTGGTAAGAGATTCCATGTGTTTTGTTTCATAATTGGTACATTTTCGAAACACGCACGACGTCATTTTCAATTTATTTAGGTAAGACAAGACGCGGCACGTTCGTGACTGCGCTCGATGCAGACTAAACAACAGACGGCCCAATTGGGCCGTATTTGAAGCTTCACAACGCGCGCGGTAGTAACATATCTGGTTTGAGTATTTCATCATTGTGCTAAGGCCTATGAGACGATACCATTGGACGATAAACGCATGTGCGGCCGCGGCATTATAATATTATATTCTTAGACCCCAGTTACATTTAAAAAACCAATATAATATAGACGAACGCCTAGTAAAATCATTGTTATAATTACATACATCTAGTGAATATTAATGTATTATTTGATTATCATTCAAATAAAATGTGTTACATTTCTAATAATATAAAAACGAAACATAATATTGCTATAACAAAATATAATGTTAGATTTTTTTCGTTTAAAAATATTACAACCATAATTATTTATGTTACCTAATATACCTACCTACGATAAGTTTTTAATATTATTATACCATAGACATTTATTAAAATTTCTACAGGGTTCGGGTATGGCTAGATGTTGAAAAAGAGCTAAACACACACAATGTACTAAAATAACGAGTATTTTTATAGGTATGCTTAATCCAACACAAATACAGCTCATATGAGATCCGCTAAAATTAAATTAATGTAAGTAGGTAATAGAACTAATAGACATACAAAAAAAAAATCATCGTCTATGTTAAACATTAGGTTTAGAACATCTAGCCCCCAGTATGATATTTCAATACATTTATATTTGGTAATTGTTAAGCTTTAACAATAAAAGCACCATAAATTCTGTAAAATCTCTAAGTAGTTACAATAATTATAAAGCATCAACAAATAAATTGGCACTGAAAATAATGTAATTCAAGCCTCATTCTTTAAATAAACGTATTTAAAATATTATGTCCATGTCTTAAGGGTTGTATAAAAATATTTCGATTTAACATAATCACTTTTGCTTTTTTTCTAAGAATTCTATTTTTTTAACTACAGACGTTATGTACTGCGCAAGCTATTAACGAAAACTCTATGTCGTTTAAGACGGTTTACTAGCAATAAAATAATTATTTCTTTGATCTATATTTTCTTCTAAATTAACTAAAAAACTTATGTTTTAGGTGGTACCTATTAGGTACACTATAGGTTACGGTAAATTCGCATAACTAAATTAATATATATATTTGCCAAATCATCGAGATTATATCATTAATTCCTACTTTTGAGGTATTGCTGCATTTTATGGTCAGGCTTTATATTCCATAATTTTGACACTTCCTTCCATATTTTGTCTATGGTTCATATAAACGCGGGCTGTTTTGCCGAGTGTTGCAAAGCGGCTAGCACGTCATGTTTCAGCCGAACATACAATCTCCCTTTTCTCCAGGGGTTTTGTAGTTGGAGCGGTCTGAAGTCATCTCGGAGACACCTCTCGCGAGCCCCAATGACAGCGACTAGACAGAAGTCCTGGAGTTTCTCGGGGCCGTACACGGGGCCGTTCTTGCCTTTCAACACGGCCGCCATGTTGAGTTGTTTGACAACTAGGTCGATGACCTCCCTCGCTGACGTTCGTGGGGTGACATGTAACTTGAGAGACGTGCCCGCTGCTAGCCCCGTCTCGTACGCTGCGAATACCTGGAACAGAAAATAATAGATGTTAAGAATAAAGTAAATCAGAGCAAGAGCAGGATGAAGGTTAAAGAGCATACGAACGAACATTTAAGTAACCTTAACGACACGCAGCTAAGAATCAATTCATATTCACTGACGTGGGAGAGCTATGCTTCGGCACGAATGGGCAGGCTCGACCGGAGAAATACCACGGGCTATCAGAAAACAGCGCTTGCGATGTATTTCGCCGAGTGAGTGAGTTTACCGGAGGCCCAATCCCCTACCCTTTCCCTTCCCAAAACTCCCCTATTTCCTTCCCTACCCTCCCCTATTACCCTATTCCCTCTTAAAAGGCAACGCACCTGCAGCTCTTCTGATACTGCGAGTGTCCATGGGCGACGGTAGTTGCTTTCCATCAGGTAACCCGTTTGCTCGTTTGCCCCTTATTACATAAAAAAAGACTAGACTCTTGTAAGTACATCCGTTGCAAGTAGATTATGAAATCTATGTCACTCTAAAAGTTGAATCACGTTCGCTTAAGATTTTACAAACCTTTCTTCATCATTTTTTAGTCTCAAAGATGAGTCAATTATTGAACTAACCTGCAGAATACCCGCCGGCTCAGTCCGTTGCTCTTTAATACTGTTATCTTCATCAGTCTTTGGAACCTTCTTGTACTCATCCTCGTTCGTCTCCAGAAGCGGCTGGCGTTTCACGCTGTGACCCTTCTGGAACAACTCCTGTCCAGTGTCGGTGTAGTCTACGTCGGATGTCTTGACGTTAGTCATACTCTTCGACGATATCACAACTCTGTTCTGCGGACGGATTTTTATGGGACAACTTTGGCTTTCGGAATCGCTGGACAGACTCTGAACGGACTCGGCGTTGCCTTTGACGGTTCGGACGCTTATCATACTACCGGGGTAAAAGTTTTTGACGGTGAGCAGGGGGCTGGAAGAAGTGGAGACGCTGGTGTTAATACTGTGCGGTCGAGGCTTCGGTTCCACGTTTACGTTTTGAAGGACCAACGTGTCCTCGCTTCGGGAGGGTGGAAGACGATTGCTGTTGATGCTGGAGGCGGAAGATTTGTCGAACTGCGAGCTGCTGCCGAGGAAATTATTGCTGACGCTGGACTGCGTGTATTGAGAGTCGGCGCTCCCCTTTCTGGGGAACTTGAGCTCCGTATTCAGGTACTGGGACGAACTTAGATTGAGCGTGGAGACGGACGTCTGTCGCGGCGCCAGACTGAGCTGCTGCTCGGATTTGCTGAGCTCGGGATGCAAATTCGCGTGGTTTCCGTTTCCGGCCGGGCCGGGCCACGAGCCTCTTCCAGGCGAGGTCTTCGTGATCTTCCCGTCTCTGGGCGGAATTTGGAGCAAATCTATCTTAACGCTCCCGTCGCTCTCGCATTCGCAGATATCGGATTTGGACGGCGTCTTATCGAGTACATATTTGAGCAAAATTCCAGAGGAGTGGCCGGATTTTTCCTTATCTCTAGCGAACCCTATGAGATCCATGAGCCACCGTTCCGCCTTCCAAACGAGATTTAGATTATTCTGGAGATCTTCTAATTTCGTCAGCCTCTCCTTGGCGGTCGCCAGTTCGGTGCACGAGAAGGCCTCTCGTTGCGAGTGGGCGGCTAACGCGACGTCCAGCTCCAGAACGCAGCTCAACTTGGAGTATTTATTTAGGATATTGGTATGGTAGGTTTGCAGGTGGATCATTTCGAACGCCTGAATGGGAAGACTGAGCAGGTCTCCCTTCTGCAGGAGGATTTCTTTCTGGCCGGGCACGGAGCATGCCTGCTCGGCGGGCGGACATATCATTATGAAGCTGACGTCGGTATTCAGTTCTATGACCTCGAGATCGTATAATCGGTGGGCGTTGGCGCTTTCTGTTGGTATCTCCATGTCCTTGAAGAGGCGGCGCGCGGCGGAGGCGATCTGTTCCAGAAACATCTCCTGAGATTCCGAGGGTTTGTCGTCGGTGGTGGTCGGCACGAGGCTGTTTAGCGATTGGAGCTCATCTCCGCTTAGTTTTCCCGATAGAGACTTGAGATACTCCCATTCCTCACTGAAAAAATTAAAAGCACATTTGAAATATTTACCTACATAGCATCAAAGTACGAAGTCTTTTATTTTTTACTATGGTCCCATTTATTACGTCTCACGTTAGGTTATCTTGACAGCGATAGTATACTAGCGCCATAAAGGGTAGATATTTTGCAAGGCAAGTAATTCTGAACTGTAAAGCGTACCCAGGTTGAGGCCAAAAGGGATACAAATTAAACTGTATGTGTATAAACCTAGATAAGTGTGTATGTGTGTGTACGTACGCGGAGACGTGGGGGTTGTCCCTGACGCGGACGTGGGGCGGGACGTTGGGCGCGCGCGCCGGCGCCACGATGCGGACCACCTCCACCGACGACTGCAGCTTCAGGTAGCCCGCGTACAGCCCGCGCGGCAGCACCACGCCGCACACCTAGAAATTTAATGAAATGTAGCCCAAAAATAAGTAAACTGTCGTCTCGACGTCACGATGCATTTCTAAATCCAAAACTAAAATTTGGAGACAAGAATATACATATTAAATTGACAGACTTGCAGCCCGTGGCGTTGGGCTGCCTGTTACAAATTGGAGTGGCTTCAAAAATGCATCGTGACGCTTCGCGACGTTGCAATGTGAATTGATCCATATGGTTAGTTTTTTTAAATGAAATAAAGGGGCAAACGAGCAAACGGGTCACCTGATGGAAAGCAACTTCCGTCGCCCATTGACACTCGCAGCATCAGAAGTGCTGCAGGTGCGCTGCCGGCCTTTTAAGAGGGAATAGGGTAATAGAGGGTAGGAATGGGAAGGAAAGGGAATAGGGGAGGGTAGGGAAGGGAACAGGGTAGAGGATTGGGCCTCCGGTAAACTCACTCACTCGGCGAAACACAGCGCAAGCGCTGTTTCACGCCTGTTTCCTGTGAGAACGTGGTATTTCTCCGTGGTAGGTACGATTACAGTGGTGAAACAGGCATTAAATATCTCAAAAACTATCTATAATCTGAAAAATTTGTTACACACCTGGTGATAAGCTATCTGCTCATGCACGCTCGCCATCAGTAGCTCGCCCATGGTGTTGTCCTCGCTGAGCACGCGCCGGCGGAGCTTGGCGACGGGAACCCAGCGGGAATTCAACACGGAGACCGCTTTAGCTGACTTGACGACGCTGACGCAGGATAGGACCACGGTGCCGTGAGCGTCGCGCAGCGGTTTGTGATACAGTTGACCTGGAGATTAAAGAAATATCTTCAGTTTATGACATAATATGCAATGCACCTGAAAACTATCTCAGACCGAGCATGTTACCATGAGTCAAGCTTCAGACATTTAAAGTCATCATACACTATTGTGGTAGGTATAAATTATGTAATTATGTAATCTTCATTTCAATAAAGGCAGTCGTTAAAGAGTAGTCAAGTGTTTCATTTCACCTAAACCTACTGATAGATGGTGATGGTGGATGGTGATAGATGATGGTGGTGGATGGGCCCTGTTCTATCCTCACACTATATCACACAGATGAAAAGTATCTTTGGCCAGATCGATCACTTCAGCCAAGTCTAGTTGCATTAATTAATTTTGACATAATATTAGAAATGTTAAAAATATAATATTATGTTTTGTTGCCCATAAATGAAAATATAAACACAAAGAAAGACGACACTAGACCTGTAGTGAGAACACCAGAAAAAATGGTAGCTCTAATACCATTTGTGATTTATATTTCAATGGACTGTATTATAGGAAATAAAAAGGAGGGAAAAGAGCAGACTTCACTAACCTTAGTTTAGTTCTTCTTTCTTCTTCGCTTGACACATATTTTTCACACTTGGCTGATTTAAATAGTTCTATAGGCTATGGCGCATAGTAACGACGTAGGAATGACAATTCGTTAGTTTTCACGGAGTCGGGGAGTGATTCGAGCTGAAAGCCCACTACCTAGTTGTGCTTGTGGCATTAATGAACATGGTTGTATCGCTCTATGAAGTTTGCTGCCGCCTGAATGACACCTGGACACCTGGATTCACCACAACCTGTAACAGGTGATTTACTCACCCAGGTCCTGCAGGCCCAGCGCGGACTGCATCTGCGCGGCCGCGGTCAGCAGCTTCAGGCGAAAGTGGATGGAGGAGGAGGTGTGCTTCTCCATGTCGCACCGCAGCGCCTTCACCTCGTCCCACGAGCACGACACCTGGACGAGGAAAATAGAAGTTACAATAGACATTCAGAATACACGAATATATCCCCTTTAATCAGATTCTACTATCTTATCTATCTTATCTCATTACAAGCACAAATATCATTGTAACTATAAAAGGTCAATTCGGAGCTAAAAATGGTATGAAACCATAATAGACTAAAATGATGAAGACAATGGTTTAAATTGGCGGCTTTACTGCTGTAGCTACCAAGTACTAGGTTAGCATTTACCTAATAGAGTTTTTTTTAAATAATAATTTAAAAATAAATAAATAAAGAACTCTTTATTCAAACCATTAAATAAACAAATCAGTGGTTACATAGAAAGAGAAAAAATAAACAGTTTGAAATGGCGGTCTTTCTGCTGGAAGCAGTCTCTTCCAGGCAACCATAAACTTAACTAAACTTGACAAATCAAATAACTGATATCACCCCTCTTTTTGTCGGGGGTTAAAAACATTTAAAAACATGGATAAAAAATAAAAAATAACAAAATTTTAATAAACATAGGTGAGAATAATTCTACAAAGTCTCTTTAAATGGTATTTTCTACTGATCAACCCTATACCTTCATGAGCCAATGGAAGTCGGTGTATATGCAGGCGGGGTAGGTCTCGTCCACCTCTATCACGGGCAGGAACTCCTCGCTCGTCACCAGCACCTTGTCCTCGTGGTACACTATACACGCTAGGTATACGCCCCTGAAAAAATACAGAAATGGTGTAAACTTCTTTATGAAAGTGGTAAGGTGTCAAATGTTAATCATTGTACCTATGTAGGGCTTTGGATCGGTTGCGACCGCAGTGGTTGGGACTCTATCTTAGCTATATTATAGGGTGTAAAAAAGTGATAATATTTTAGGGGATGTATGTGTCCGGCCCTTATATAGAGTTAGATGTGAAAGTAGTAGCGCTGACAGAGCATTTTTTTAGTCTGATTTGTATCGTCATGAATTTTTCCATATAAAAGTAAAAAAATAAATTGCTTTTTCAGCTCTGGCCATTTTAGCCGAAACTTTTTCGTTTTCGCTTCGTTAAGGGCCCCCGAGACGATCAAACGGTTTGATTCAAACCTTACGTGTTTGATGCAACCGTTTGATGTCGGTTTGAACGGTTTGTCAAACGACGCTGCGCAGTTTGGTTCAATACGCGCTGTCGAGTACACGTCTTGTGACGAATAAATAGTATTTTTTTAAAAGGTAAAACTGACTTTAAAATTGTACGAAATTGAGATTAGAGAATTAAAATTCCCTATCTCAAAAATTACTAAACCTATTTTGATGAAACTTGCAGAAGTCTCCTAAGTTAAACGATACCTAGTACAACAAAAAAATATTTAAATCGGACATGTAGTTCCGGAGATATGTGAACATAAATATAAAAACATACATACACTTTTGAAATTTTGCACATTTGTTCTGTATATTATGTAATATTTTAGGCGTCGAATTGATAACCTCCTCTTTTCTAGTCGGTTAAAAATAATGTACCTACTTCAAAGAATGGTACAAAGTTTGTTCAAATGCATCGGAACACGATCAAACGGCGCGTCAAACACAACAAAAATATGAAATTTCATCAAACGAGCTTCAAACACGTAAATGTTTGACAAACCGTTCAAACTAGCTTTGAAAAATGGTTTGAGTCAAACCAAAATTTACGTGTTTGAGTCAAACGGTTTGATTCAAACCTTACGTGTTTGATGCAACCGTTTGATGTCGGTTTGAACGGTTTGTCAAATGACACTGCGCAGTTTCATTCAATACGCGCTGTCGAGTACACGTCTTGTGATATAGAAGATGCTCTAGATTCTAGAACGAGGATCGCGATTTTCTTATCTTATGTTTATAACGTTAATGTCCTCCGTCAGAAGAGAAAAAAGAAAAGAAAAAGACTGGTCCAAAGAATGGTATGGTCTATGGACTAACATAATATTGTTTTACCCACGAACATCTACAGAAAGTGCTAGAAACTACAGATTCTTTCTTTTTTTCTTCTTCATAATCCAGAACTAAACTAAGCCGGTTTGTTCAAATCTTCAAACGCGTCGGAACACGATCAAACGGCGCGTCAAACACAACGAAAATATTAAATTTCATCAAACATGCTTCAAACACGTAAATGTTTTACAAACCGTTCAAACATGCTTTGTAAACGATCGAAATGGTTTTAGTCAAACCAAAATTTACGTGTTTGAGTCAAACCGTTTGACCTTCTCGGGTGCCCTTTATAGAATCGCCGATCAAAATGTATGGAATTGACATTAGACAAGTCGAACGTCTACGTCATATTAACGAACGCCTATGTCAATTCCATACATTTTCATCGGCGATTCTATAACGAAGCGAAAACGAAAAGATTTTGGCTCACCCCCCAGATTACTTTCACAGCGAACTCTATAATATAATTATAGGAAACTCATACACAGCCTAAAGTATAATCACTTAGTTTATTACCCTGCATAACCACTATAACCAGGCATGTGTTTTAACTTGGGTTCAAGGTCAAAGGTCTTAACCATAGTAAAAGGCATAAACTTATAATTTATAAGTTTATGGTAAAAGGAGGGGAAGTAAGTTATCTTCATACAAAGGCACCGCGCGCGGCTTGGCTGTGTGCGCCATAGTATCAATGCGTCGCCACGTACGGCACACAACAAAATCTCGGCCAGTTTTAGAGGCTGGTACCGCCGAGTCTTTGTTGTGTGCCATGTGGCGACGCATTGATACTATGGCGCACACATACAAGCCGCGCGCGGTGCCTTTGTATGAAGATAACTTACTTCCCCTCCTTTTACTATGTCTTAACTCTTATGTAATGGCATGTAATGGTTACCGTCATGTTTATTCGTTCATTCAGATCTTCTTCATTAATCTACAGCTTACCTGCGTAGATTCTTCTGGAACTTGCTAGCGGCGGTAAACAGCTGTCGTATGGTGGTTTTCTTGCGGGGCAGGCGCGGGGGCGCGGGGCGGGAGCGCGCGCCCGCAGCGGCTACACTCAGCGCCTCGAGCGCCGCCGCCGCGCCGCCAGTCGCGCCGCGACCGCGACGTGTCGCTGATACGTCGCGCCAACCTGGGATGTAACAGTTTTTTGGTTTTATACAAGGACAAATGAAAAGTCTGGTTATGCAGTAGGCAGAATTTCGCAATAGATATACTTACTGCTATTTTATAACTAGCGACATGACAAAAAAAAATGAAAGTCTGGCAGATCAAATATCATTTGCAAAATCCTGAATAGTTTCTGAAATCGATACGACATATTATTATGCCACAAGTTTTTAGTCTTATAATGGCATTCGCTAAACTCAATAGCGAGCCCGGCAAGATTAGCTATTACAAAACAGTATGGGGATTAGACATAACGCATCGCAAGCGCCATGACATTTAGCGACTTAGCTTTTTTAACTTCGCTCGCAAAATTAACGAATGCAATATGAGTACGACTAAGTAAGTATATTTGAAATGAATCGAGTGATCTTCGCCCTTACCGAGCAGTATAGTGTCTAAGAATCTCTGCCCTCAAAACACTATAGCACAGTCTTCGCCATCCTAAACACCTACACAGTTCACTAATATGTTCTGCTGGACATGACGCTAACACATGCACATTTTATACGTACTGCTGGGCACGACACTGCGCGGCACGGCGACGGTGTACGGCCCCCAGCCCTTGACGTTGCCGGCGGCGGCGCGGAACCAGTACCGCCGGCCGCGTGTCAGCCCCGTCACGTGCACGCGCGACGCTCCCGCGTGCGCCTCCCGGGAACCGCACACGTTGGAGAAGTCCGCCCGGGATGACCATTCCACTGGAAAGTACAAAAAGTTTTCATTAGCGAAATACTAAATAGCAATATACAGGCTCCTGATCCAGATTTATGGCTGAACGGCCAACATCTGCTTTTCATTGCATGTTTTATATATTCATGTAAAAATGAAAATTCAAGACTTATTCCACGAGCAATAACTGTTTTTTGTCAAACGTTCATAACATAACTTTAGTAAATGACCCATGGCCACAGGCCAGGTATGTGTCGTCCCTCGGTGATACGTAGCAAGGAAGGACACACATACTCGGTGTCTACTCACCCAGGTACTTGGTGATGATGGGCAGCTGCTGGGCGGCGGCGGTCCGCAGGCGGACGGCGACGGCGTGGGCGCCACACACCTCAAGCTCGGGCGGGGCGAGCGCCGCCGGCGGCCGCGCCTGCTGCCACCCCGTTAGCAAGCGTCTGGGGATGAGAGAAGAGGAATATGGACCTTTCGTTCCAAAACATTGTAGTTACTATGAGAAGTTGATTCGTAGGCAGATGGCAGACCCACAAAGCTAACTTCTAGCAAAATCTAGCGTAAGTGGATCTATAGTAGCAAAAGCAGTTATGGTCGATTGCGAAGTCAAACAATTTTAGACAACCGTTTACAAGTACAATATGGGGCCATATCGCCATTTTCTTCACTAGTTGCCCAACAATTTGCGAACAATAAGGCTTCAGTCTCGAAATCAGTTAGTGGGCAGCGGAACGGTAGCGGCGGCGACGCCTGACAATGTAAAGATTTATATGGATAAGCCGTCTAGTACGCCGCGCGCCGTTTGCCGCTAGACGACTTAGTGGCCACCCGCCGATTTCGAGACTGAAGTCTTATACTCACTTGAGTGTCCGTATCCGCCTCTCCCAGTGCTGCACCTGCTTGTCTTTCTCCGAGCCGGTGCCGCCCGCGCACCCCAGCGTGCCCGCCTGACCGGCTGTTGATCTAGAATTATGAAGTCATAATAATTAATAATAAGTTTTGACATAAGACCGTAGATGAAAATGCGTCCGTTCCCAAATGCTAGCAGCCAAATGTTCGTTGTATAACATAGTAAGAGCCAAGTCACACTACGCGGAGGCGTCGCTACGCGACAAAAAATTTTGGTTCTATGGAACGTGAAGTGTAGCGTCGCGCCGCTGCTGCGTTAGTCGCCTTGTGCTGTCTCGCCTTAAGGGGGATTATGTTTAGCGGCTGCTATTAGAGACATTTATGATCGTTTAATGAAGATTTTGTCACAAAATGTAGATATTATGGAGTATACATAATATCATGTCTAAAATTTTCATTAAATTATAAAAGTGAAGTAATCATTCAATGTATCTGACTGCGACAGTAGGCGTCGCTACTCACTTGCAAGCCTCATCTCTGCACGCCTTATCGGGGACGAAGCCAACGACATCGTGCAGACGCGCCTCCGCCTCGCGCGACAACCGACGCAGGTGCGCACCCAGGGCTTCGGGGTTCTTGACTGTAATACGATCAAATAATATTAATATAGTGTTATCCACTTTGGACCATGATGGATAGTACTGATTAAGCTGTCTATAACAATTAGCAGTGCCGTAAATAGCCTTTTTTGCGCCCTGTGCGAGCTTTCTATAACTGCGCAGTGCGCCCTTGTTTTGTTAGATATTATAGGTACCCAGAGTAATGCTATGTATAGGCCTCTCTGGTCTGGACATTCTTGCGCCCCCCTGTGCCTGGGCACCGGTGGCACCGCCCTATTTACGGCACTGGCAATTAGCATCTAGAGACCTTACATTAAAACATACCCAATGTTAATAGTCAAACCCACCCCACCCAATGCATAGCATCTTAGGTTGACATAACGTGACCAAATAAGGTAAGTCTGCCAACTGACCAGATCAATTTCCTGGTAGTACATTCGATCAGGCGAAATCGAAGAGTTGGAATGGGTCCAGTATAGAAAGTAGGGTAGCATGGCATTCTAGAAGTGTTGAGGACGATTAGCATTACTTTATACTTAGCTGCTATAGATGATGCCGGAGATTTCACGCAATAAACATAATCACACGGCAACCGTACATTTCGCCTATAAATTATAGCTTATGTGGACTAAGATAAGATATTATGTTTAATATTAATAAACTAAAATCGACCCCTCACTCTCAAAGCTTGTCCAATGCAAACTTACAATGCGAGCCCTCTTTGGCGCCGAACTCCATGAGCATCTTGGCGAGCGGGCGGTTACCGGCCAGCACCGCCACGTCCAGCGGCGACAGGCCGTCAGGGTTGAGGCTGGAAATAGAGGAATTTGTTATATAGCTGCAGTACAATTGGCGCGGCCGGATCCGGCCGCTTGGGGATTAAGATTTAAGATTGGGATTCAGATTCCAGGAAATGCTATTGTATTCTATTGTTGTCGCGATCACCAATGCTCTTATGGGGCTTGAAGAATTAATTCTAATATGAACCAAAAAAATATTCTTTCATTTATTATGTTAAAGATTAAATAAGAAAAACACTTCGTGATATTTTTACCTGTTGATATCGACATCGGTTGACTCCAAGATGTTCCTTGCTTTATCCAGGTACCCATGTTCGACGGCAGCGAAGAGCGCTGAAAAGAAATAAAAAGATTTTTCAATATTTCAAAATTTTAAATTAACTTAGTTTAACATTTTAGAGCTCCTTAATTAAAAGTCTGTGTCAACAAAAACATTAAAATAAAAAAAGTAAACCATCAAAACGAAAATTCAAAAAAAGTAAACAACTTGAAAAATTTCGAATTTGGAACATAAAAAAAAAACAAATACCATGCAAATGAATGTTAACTTGTGCGACTTTGTCCTGGTGTCGCACGTCCTTCTGGCGGCGCGTCTTGTCGTGGGGGAGGGGGGCGCACGCGCTCAGCGATGGCAGCTCCCCCCCGCACCCCTCGAGGAGAGCGCCGTACTGGAGCTCTAGGGAGGGGAGAACAAAAAAATAAAGGAAAAAAAAAACAAAAAAAAATTGGATATAATATGTCAATAATTCAGATAAAGTAAAGAAACAAATCAAAAGCAAAACACAATTTAAGCACTTTTAAATATACTACATTTGTTGTATATCCATTGAAGTCGTTTGGTAACCAGATGAGTTCAATTGCGACTTTCAATAGCTTTATAATTATTTTAGGTTCTTCCTATACTATAGCCAACGCCCAACCGTTCTCATTTTAAGAATATGTGCCAACAAAAGGGTACTTTACCCTATATGTAAGGTAAAACACCCAATTATTCACTCTTTAGGATTTCATACAGAAAATCCTGTTATTAGCATTCCTACTTCCTAGTATTTTATAAACACAAAACTATCCAATAATAGACTGCCAAATTGCAGGCCCTTTAGCTAAGACTTTTTCTTTATGGCTTCTTTAAAGAATCACCGTTAAAAAGGTATGGAATTGACATAAGAGTTCGTTAATATGACGTTGACGTTCGACTCGTCTAATGTCAATTCCATACATCAGCGATTCTATAAAGAAGCGATAAAGAAAAAGTCTTGGCTACCGGCTCTGTTTCCCCTTATTTCTCAGCTCAACCTTATATCATCATTAGTTTAGTGAAGTTTAGCCAAGCGTCGTGTAGTGGCCATCAGGAGTAATCGAGGCGTGTAATAGATGCGGTGATCTGTCGAGGGATTTGACGACAGTATAACATGAACCAGAGATAATAGAGATGGCCATTGGCCATAGACAGCAAGGTTTTGAAATCATACTCTCAATTCTCAAGTAATGAAAGTAGTATAATTAATCTTCATAAATTATAACTAGTACAATCCATTTCGCGGTTTTGTTAAATTGAAATATTTAAAGATTTTTATCGCAATGTTTTTTTAATGTTGACAATAAGGTACTAGTAGTAGAAAGTAGGTAATTTTAAGTAACGAAAATAAAAATATCTTGTAATATTGTATGCGAAATTAGTTAAATGTATGTCTGATTGCCACAGCTAAATTCATTAACGGGTTTCGTTGAAAAACTCAAAATACATTAGAATCGTTTAAATAATACATGTATAACAATAGGTTTTAAGAAATTTGAAAGAAGTTCCGAGAATTTTGAGCAGTAAGCGAGCTGATTAAAATATGAATTATGGCTAATAACACTCTCGATCATGATGTCAACTTAATAAGAAAAAACAATCAAAATCGGTCCACTCGTTTGCATACCACGATGAACAGACACATAAGAAAGACAGACAAACAAACATGTCAAACATATCATACCCCTCGTCGCAGGTTAAATTTCGCGGGCAATACTTATTTACATACTTATAACTTATAATTATACTTCTGGGCAAAAAAAAAAAATGTAATCTGTAATGCACTACTGGCGAAAGCTGTCTTAGATAGAAATATCTTTTATTTACTCTATTAAATACAAAAAAATCTCATTGTAGGGTTTCAATAGACAATAAAACGTTTTGCAAGTTTCTCTACAATTCTGCGTACACGCATTATAGTCTCTATATAGATAAAACCCGTGTTCCATTAAGCGTTTAAAACGATCAAAACATTTGGATCGTTTTTAACGTTAGATGGAACGCGGGGCAAGTATTGTAATATACGGTACCTATATTATAAAAATAGTCATGGTCTTTTCTATTTACACTTTTCTACGATCGAATAATATGACGTTTAAAATTCGAAAATGGAAAACATCTTGATACAAGAACTCAACTTTTTAATTGGTTTTTGGAACTGACACGAGAGATTAATTTACAAAGACAAAGGAGTAAGCGGTGGATTTTGACACTTATTAAATATTTCATAGCACGTAAGGACATTAAGCTTCACCTTGAGGTACCAATTTTCCTCGCGATTCGACAATTACATAGCGTTTGAAGTCACAAATATGAAGGACTTTGCCTACATGATTTTATGAGTGGCGGATTGGAATGGTGACTTATTATTACAATGCAAAATACAAAATAGAGCTACCAAGCTCTACATAGAGAAATGAAATTTGAATTAAGGGACGTATTTAGAGACGAATTCCTAAAATTAAATTATTGTAAACAAGTATAAAATAATATAATAAGTAGAATATTTTGTCTAGTATAATAGTGCAATTAGGAATAAATAAAGTAAGTATAATAATAAAAATTAAAATTGGACATTTTCACGTAACAATGCCGGCGCTGTCATTTTAACAAAAATCTTTATCCATGTTAGTTGCAGATTTTACAGTTACTACTATTTACTGGACATAATAATATCAAGAGTACATTATCAATTTAAAATCGATTCACACATTTCATACACGAACCACGAACTCGTGAGTCGTGACTCGTGACTCGGTTACCGTTGCGTGGGTAATCGTTACTCAATTTCATGTTGGAGGAGCAACGAAAGTAACAGTGATGTATCGGTTTGGCTCCGTGTAGCGGAAACGCTGGGGTCGCGAAGCGGAACAACACGAGAACTAATCGGTTACTGCTCCATTCGGAAGTAACACTATCCCATCACTAGCACCGGCATAAAACACTGGCTGAATAAAAAAATAAAAGTGTCAAAACACTGGCTGAATTGTCTTTAATCTGTGGGCTGAATAAAAATATAAAAGAGTCAAACACTGGCTGAATAACTTTTTTTGAAAATGGAACACGAACTAGCACTAAAGCTGTCAAACACTGGCTGAATATAAAATTTAAAATGGAACACGAACCGCATTTGAAGAATTCGAGCATGTCACTCCATTCCAGTAACATAGTTTCGACTGAGCAGCTTAGCTCCACATCTATGTCATTATTTGCGCGTGAGAATCGAACACAAAGCATTATTTTGGAGAGTTACTTAAATCCCAGCCATTGTGACATTAGTCGTCTAATTTCACAATCTCATTATTTGCCATGGCTTATTTCGAGACTTTCATTATTTTACGAATTAATTTCAAAACTAACTAATTAGCGAGTACAAGTTTGGCAGATTCTATTCGCGTTAATTATGAATTTAAAAAGTTTTTCGGTGAGTTTATCTCGAGAGGCGCAAATTAACTCTTATCTGTTTTTATTTTCGATGCAAACGTTTACACCCGAATCCGGTTGGATCTGGTTATATTTTTTGTCTGTGTTATCTCATATCTGCTCTATAATTCAAATATACTTCAGAGTTCAGAGAGAGGCATAGACAAAGAAAGATACAGAAAGAAATTGTCTTGATTGGCATTATAAGCGGAAAGGTTCTTTAAAACCAAACAACCTCGATCGTGGATTCCTGGAAATCTATTGTTTTCGCGGTCGAATTCGACCACTTTGGAGTTGAAGCAATAAGTAAAAAGGTATTGTCATGCAAAAGAACATTTAGGGGTACTAAAAGATTAAGTTACGCGCACATTACGGTTTGGCAGCGGGGTGGGCTGCATATTCCATACATTATTACGACCTGTCGCGCTCTCGGTCATCAGTTCATCAATATTAGCTCCGTGGTTCATCACATGTATAGAAAATGCAGCCCGCTGCGCCTCGTCGCAAAATTCGCGCGTAACTTTTCAGGTTTCAGTGCCTCACCCATAAAGTTAATATACCTAGCGGAATAGAGAAACAAAGGCCTGAGCAAGCGAGATGTCACTATCAGTAACACTGCGTGGTAAAATGAGACTTGTGATACATGACAGCAGCACTCTGTTTTTGACGTCCAGTCGGCACGTGCCGCACGTTGACAATTTAAGCTCATAGAATTCATGTTCAATCATGCTTGTATAAGTGTATATGTACACATATTTTACACACAGATGAAAACCAATTTCGGTTACGTTTGACAGCTCGAGATTGTTGCTCTATTAAGCTAGGTATATTAACTTTATGGCCTCACCTTTATAAATGTGACGTAGGAACTTAGGAAGTTTCGTTTTACGCAACGCACGCGTTTCCTTTAAATGGTCGATCATTGAGACAGAGTATCAATTATAATGAGCAGCCAATTATGCTATGCATAACAGTAATTAATACAACGGTCAAATGAAATACTAATATCGTAAATGGAAAAGTGTGTCTGTGTTACACTAAACCAATTTTATGAAAATTTTGACGACCTCTATGGCTCAGTTGGTGGGCTGTTGGTAGCTCAAGCCGGGGGTTTCGAACCCTCGAATCCCGCCGACGGAACAGAAAGTTTTCAAAGTTCCTGGGTCATGGATGTGTATTAAATATGTGTATCATACAATAAAAATCTTAAATATATGTATACTGTATAGTATAAAAATATTAAATATATTTACAACCGTAACACAAGTCCTACAGGTACTTAGCACAGGGCCAGACTGACGTGGTGTGAAGCGTCCATAGATATTATTATTATTATTATTATATTATTATGAAAGTCCCGGGAAAAAATAGATTTTGTTGTATAAAGATACGTTATCTTAATAATTTAACCCAATAATTAGTTACCATCATTCAGGGATCAATTTTATTATTTTCCTAACATTTTTTAAGGGAACGAAAAATTAATAAATTATTATTTATCATAAAATAATATCTTATACTGGATCATACAACCAAATAGAAATGTTGTGAAGTATATATTTTTTTAATGTTTTACTTTTTTAAGATATTTTAATGTTGCGTTTTTTATGTTTAGCGAATTTGTAATTTGTCGCCAACAAACTGCTGCGCAGTTTGGCAAATTTTAATGTTTACTGTAATGTTAATTTACTCTGAATAAATAATTAAATAAGATGACGCCCGCAACTCCGTTGCGCCAAAATTCCGCACGGAACCGTACATTTTTCCGGGATAAAAAGTATCCTATTGTCTTCCCCTGGGATTCAAAATCGGTTTAGCGGTTTGGGCATGAATAGGTAACAGACAGACATACGCACAGACAGAAAGACAGACGACAGACACTTTCACATTTAATTATTAGTATGGATTGGTACTTTTAAGGCGTTTTTAATTCCCACCTTATTAAGCAATGCCTTACCTTACCTAATTCTGCCTATAACATATTATTCTGTTGAAATGTCGTGTTACATTGTTTTACGTAACAACGTAAACAAAATCAGTGGAACGTAAAACAAATGTTTATGTCTAAACAATTGAAGTCTAGTTCTGATTTGATGTAGGTTCACACCTGTGGTTCACAGTTCACACTAACGCTTGTTAGTTGTAAAATGAATAATGGATATACAGGGTGTAACAAAAATTAGTGATAATACTTTAGGGTGTGTATGTGTTCCTTGTAGATAGTAAACTGTAAAAGTAGCAGCGCTGAAAGACCAACATTTTTTTTCACTTTTGTATGGGGAAACTCGTGATGCTCGGGCATTTGCCCATACAAAAGTGAAAAAAAAATTTCGTCTTTCAGAGCCGCTACTTTCACAGTGAACTCTCTACAAGGAACACGTACACACCCTAAAGTATTATCACTTATTTTTGTTACACACTGTATATTATGTGCCTCTACAATTTTATTTTATGCCTCTACACGTTCTCACTAGCATTACTGAACTGGACTTTGCTGAACTGTTCTTGATTTTTATAGAAATCTTCAAAATAATGTTTAACAGTTAGAGCGTTCAACTACTTCATCAGAAGTACAAACAATTAAAAAGTTGTGGAGGTTTTTTTTTATTAAATAAGGGGGCAAACGAGCAAACGGGTCACCTGATGGTAAGCAACTACCGTCGCCCATGGACACTCGCAACATCAGAAGAGCTGCAGGTGCGTTGCCGGCCTTTTAAGAGGGAATACGCTCTTTTCTTGAAGGTTTGCAGGTCGTATAGGTCCGGAAATACTGCTGGTGACAGTTCGTTCCAGAGTTTTACAGTGCGCGGCAGAAAGTTACGCGAAAAACGCACTGTGGAAGACTGCCACTCATCAAGGTGATGAGGATGGTATGTTTTTCGCGTGGGACGATAGCGAAAAGTTGCAGGTGGTATCATAATATTAAAATAATAAAATATATGGTCCCGGAAAAAATACGATTACCGAGCTATAAACGAAATTCAGCAACATCTAGTTATGTGAGTAGTATATTTTAATGAAACTGTGAAGAATTTTAAATTTTTCACACTACACCGGGAAATACAAATGGCCCTTCATTATTACAAAACAATAATATAATAAGAGTTCTGTAACAATTTCCTAACGCTAGGAATTTTATCTGGGGAATAAGTTTCTTCATAAAGTTGAGAACAATTAAAGTTGAACAATGGTTAGTACGTGCGCTCACGAAATGGCTGGTGTGACGTCACGTTATCACATTATAACAAACAAACATACATTCGTGATCTGCTCCGAAAACCAGCGGGGCTAAAATGGTCGCTTTGGAGAATCATGATATGAATCATAATATCATTCATTTTTTTTAAATCGCAAAATGCAACTCTGCTGGCAATTCATGTCTAGTAATTCGTACTGATTTGACTTTTGTCAGTTTGACAGTTTTGACAATTCATTTGCTGAATCGATTGAGAGAAATTGCTAAATGTTACCATTTTAGCCCCGCTGACATAGATTTTAACTCTACTTGGGGCTAGAAAATTATGAGCGATAAAAAAGTTAAATAGCACACCCAGTTATTTTTCAAGTGTCAATGGTTTACTGCAGGGTTCCTCAAACTTTCGGCTCCACGAACCCCCGTATAAATTTCCAGGTGACACCGAAGACCTTACTAACTAATGAGTTTCATCTACGGTCATTTCTAATAATTACTCCTGTTGCTTGTTCAAACTAGAAATTATGCCCTCGTTAGTGACCGCAAACGGGTTATAAATCCAGCCATCTTTTCTAGCCAGTTATCAAGCCACCATTGCGTAAATCTTTTCGCGAAACCCCTGCCGTCGAATGGCAAACCCCTAGGGGTTTGCGTACCCCACGTTGAGAAACCCTGGTTTACTGGAAAGAGCTTTGGTTCGCACTCGAGATGCAAGTTCGATCTCAGGTGGAGACGTGTACCAATGAGACATTTTCAGATCTCAAGTCCAAGAAATCGCGAGGAAACCTGCACAACAAAAATAGCTTGTCTTAGGCATCTGCAGTAATTGAACGGTCGTTACTTTGCTTTTTTTGCTTTGAAAATTTCAGTTTATCCCCTTACAAAGTTTTGTTTGTTAATCAGAATCATTTTAGAAAAGGCTTTACAGCGATAACGTTTTTATAAACAGTATAGATCTTTTAATTGGCAGGACGTAAATTATTCAGTATTAGAGTTTTCCGCTACCAATTTTCTAGGTTTAGGTACGCACTATGCAGACAACTACATAGTACATACATATTCAAATATTTAATTCAAACACAAACGATTTACGATTATCCTGAACAAAATGGCGGACCTAAAGACGCCAGGAAGACATCCGTTGCGTAATAAACAAAAAACACAATAAGGGAGAGCTCAGTCCCACGCTGAGAGAAATGTGGTTTTCTAATCGCGTAACTTCGCTTTTAATTGCTCAGAAGTTAGAACTATAGGAATCTAACTTAAATTGGGTTTATAATCTGTCTTTATTAAACCATTTATATTTGAGAATGGACATATTATTCTAATTCAAGTATAGAAAACCTCCTCTTACAAAATAAGATTTTTTTATATAAAATAAAGGTGCCGGCCTTTTAAGAGGGAATTTCTATTCCTGAAGGTTCGGTTGTAATGGTACGGAAATTCTGCTGATATGGCGACAGTTCGATCCAGAGTTTTACAGTGCGCGGCAGAAAGTTACGCAAAAAACGCACTGTGGAAGACTGACCCTCATCAAGGTGATGAGGATGGTATATTTTCCGCGTGGAACGACGGCGAATCGTAACAGGAGGTATGATTCTGAACAGTTTAAAATATAGGCTTTACGCACACCTTACACTTTATCTCTTCCAGTAGACCGTTCATGTCAAGTGTCAAGTGCGATAAGTCTCAAGTGCGGCAGACGTAGCAAAAATCTCAGTGAAGAACCTGTTATCGGCTGGACTCGGAACCGATCAATCATGAGACGTGTGACGTCACGGCTACCGAAAGTGTGAAATTTAAAAATGTACCCCCGGGGAATCCCCTGCTTTTTGACAAAGTCCTGAAGAGGAGTTTTGTTGGGAATGTGAAAGAGTCGATGTTGTGTTTTTGTATTATTATTTATTTTACTAAAATTGTGTTAACTGGGTTTTTAATATGTAATATTGGTAGGATATTAACCATTAGATATTCGTTTTCATGCACAAATGTAGGAAAGTGATGTAAGTGTGTACGTAGATCCAGAAACGTGCTACATATTTTGTGTTCCCTCTAAAACTCCATCGAAAGTTTCAGTAAAGCGTCTACCACTTTACTGAATCGACCGACTTGACTCCTTGACTGTATTGACTTTTACTTAGACTTTGACTAGACTTTAGATTTAGACCTGACGATATTAAATGAAAACGATGCTAAAAACTGTACTTTATTAGAACATTGTTTCCCGCCATTTACTCAACACTGGCCATGGTTTTATAGCCGAAGTGCCATAATAAAAAAAGTCCTCAAGACACATAATGCGGACCGCAACGTATCAGGACGCATTTCCATGTAATTTATCTCAATGAGCTACTGAACTCGAAACCAAAAATGAGTGGAAATTGCGGCTTACTCCGCTGTGCCTCCGATACATAAACGTATCTTGCTTTTTTAACTAAATAACTGAATATTTTTTAGCTAATGTAACTTTAACTTGTAAAGTAGTAAAAAAAGTCGACATTCTATTATTCTCTATTCTTTCTCTACATTAAATACCTCCTTCACTAATCAACTATTGAACTTGCAAAGCTCTAAGACTAAAAGCCAAGTTGTGAGGAAATTACAATAAATATTAAGTTAGCTCTACTTGTTAGTTGTTTGTGTAGAGATTTCAATGGCGACGATTTTGTTGTCAAGGCAAAAATCACATTTTAAATATCCTCTTGATTTTAATTAAAATATACAATATCTCCTGATATATTTTATAGTTTTTTAACCTGATTTAGACAATATTATATGACCTAGGCTTGGCTTTTATAAAATGAATAAATAACGCCCGCAACTTTGTTGCGCCAAAATTTGTTTATTACGGGGAGTGCTCTGAGGAATTATTTGGAATCATACCACCTGCAACTTTTCGCCATCTTCCCACGTGAAAAACATACCATCCTCATCATCTTGATGAGTGGCAGTCTTCCACAGTGCGTTTTTCGCGTAACTTTCTGCCGCGCACTGTAAAACTCTGGAACGAACTGTCACCAGCAGTATTTCCGAATCTATACGACCTGCAAACCTTCAAGAAGAGAGGGCATTCCTTCTTAAAAAGCCGGCAATGCACCTGCAGCTCTTCCGATTTTGCAAGTGTCCATGGGCGATGGTAGTCGCTTACCATCAGGTGACGCGTTTGCTCGTTTGCCCTCTTATTTAATAAAAAAAGAAACCGTATATTTTTTCGGGATAAAAAGTATCCTATGTCCTTCTTCAGGACTCAAAGTAGGTATCTCTCTTGTATCTCTATTCTCTATATTAAATTTCAGCTTAATCGGTTCTGCAGTTTAGTCGTGAAGAAGTAACAGACAGACAGAAAGACGGATAGACACACTTTCGCATTTATCTATATACATAAAAATGGATTTTCGTTTGTGTTAGTAACGCTAAAACTCGAAAACTGCTGAACAGATTGGGCTAATTTTAGTCTTAAAATATTCGTAGAAGTCCAGGGAAGGTTTTAAAGTGACACGAAGTTCACCGGGACAGCTAGTAATACATAATATTAGCATTATACAAGCGCTTTTGATTGGCTAATGGAAACGCTTCCAAACGCAAGCCAGTCAACATCGCCAGTGAAAAGATAAACTCTTGTCAACATCCACAGAACCAGCCATTGCATTTTGTTGATTGCAGCGTATGTACTAGTCTATCTGAATAGAGAAAAAGTTGACCAACACGAAAACCCCACGTCTGAATGAAATGTATGTGATTATGACCACATACCCGCAAGCAAAGTTAATCCTTGGTTAAATATTATCCCTTCTAGGCCCACTTGCATCTAATTTTTTTTAATGAAATAAGGGGCAAACGAGCAAACGGGTCACCTGATGAAAAGCTACTTCCGCCGCCCATGGACACTCGCAGCATCAGAAGAGCTGCAGGTGCGTTGCCGGCCATTTAATAGGGAACAGGGTAATAGGGGAGGGTAGGGATGGGAAGGGAATAGGGGAGGGTAGGGAAGGGATTAGGGTAGGGGATTGGGCCTCCAGTAAACTCACTCACTCGGCGAAACACAGCGCAAGCGCTGTTTCACTCCGGTTTTCTGTGAGAACGTGGTATTTCTCCGGTCGAGCCGGCCCATTCATGCCGAAGCATGGCTCTCCCACGTATAAAAGAAATATTTATGAGTAAGGTCCACATGTAAAGTTAATCCTTGGCTAAATCATCTCTTTTAGGCCCACTGGTATTAAATTTAACCTAAATTGGGTTTAAATTCAGCGAATCTGTGCAAGTAAGGATGTTAAATCATTCCTATGCGTTATACAATTTGGTAGGTTTACTCTGAAAAGCTCTTACATTCCCGGAAATGGGCACCTGCCGAGATAAGCACATAATGTGCCGCTCAGAATGATTGATGTTGTTTTTTTTTTTGCAAAATACCGGGGTAAAAAGAGGTTTAAAAGTTTCAAAGAACTGTAAGAGTCCGTAAGAAGATTTGAAGAGAGTTAAGACTTGAATTATTATGCTCTCGCATAATATTTGGGTGGGAATGTAGATACGAGGTAAAGTAGTCCATTTGATGGCCAAACGCAAAATCATTAACCAATCCACAACGTCGTTGGTTAGATAAACGACTGTCAAACAGCTAATAAAAAAATATATTATTGTAACGAATTACACACATTTTAATTTTTTCTATCCAAAAATTATTTAACATTTTTTTTATCCAATAAGAAAGCAACTACGCATTGAATTATAATTGATAAACATGTATTGGTAGGAAGGTGGATATTTGGATAACCGTAAGGATTACCTATATTATCCACGTAATCGAAATCATTTCAGGTAGGTGACAACGCCTCCGTGGTCTAGTGGTATAGAGCGCGGCTCTTGACTCGGAGGTCGTGGGTTCGATTCCCGCGTTGGAAACATGTTATTGCCAAGTTTGGTTAGGACAATGCAGGCTGATCACCTGATTGTCTGACAAGTAAGATGATCCATGCGTCGGATGGGCATGTAAAAAGTCGGTCCTGCGCCTGATCTCTCGCCAGTCGTGTCGGTCGTCCGTCCCACTGGGTTATGAGAGTAAAGGAATAAAGAGTGCTCTTGTGTACTGCGCACACACTTGGTCACTATAAAAATTACTCCTGCGTAGCTGGCCTGGTTTCAATGAAACCGGCCACCGTCACCGAAACCGGTGTGGGAGCTATAGGATATAGGATATATTGGACACTAATTGGACTATTAAGGTGATTACACAGAGCTACGATAATGCGATTGTGTATTACATTGTATAACAATTATCGCGATAAGCGTTTGAAATTTATTGAAGCAAAACTTGTGGCTTGTTTAGTCTAAACTCTAAACAAGTTGTGATATACAGGGTGTAACAAAACTAAGTGATAATACTTGAGGGTATGCATATTGTACGTGTCCCTTGTTATTAAGTATAGAGTTCACTGTGAAATTAGCAGCGCTGAAAGAGCAAATTTTTTTTGTGATTTGTATGAGAAAGTGGCCCCGCGTCATGGTTTTTTGTTGAAAGTTTTAAAAAAGTTACTCATTCGCAGTAAACTTTATAGTCTATACAATCGACACATACACACCCTAAAGTAAGTATTATCACTTAGTTTTGTTACACGTTGTAGAGCCAAAGCTTATAGTTAATATCGTTTTGTTTTCAAGTATTGATAACGTCAATTGTCATAATATAATTAGCTGCGAGTGATTGCCCAGTTCCCGATTTTTGGCAGAAGATGAAACAGCGTTGTCGCTGCTTTAACGCCTAAGCCAATCAAAAGCACTTGTGAAAACATAAAGTACGGTCGAACGCACAATTGAAAACATAAAGTACGGTCAAAAGCACTATTGAAAACATAAAGTACAGTCAAAAGCACAGTTGAAAACATAAAAAACAGTCAAAAAACCTTAGAAATTGGGCATTGACCGTCGTCATATCAACCCAACTTATGTAAAGATGATTAATGCCATGCAAATAGTAAAAGCAGAAGGAAAAATGTTGTTTGTCCCCTACAAAGTTAATTATTGAAACCCCTAACTAACCTAATAATTACAAGATTATTCTTGAATCATAATTATTACCCTTGTAAGAATATAGAAATGTTATTAAATTAATATTATGTATACAAGTACCTGTGTAATAAATAGACATTGGTAAAGTTAAATTTTCAAGAATTAATTATATAATGATTGATTTACAAAACAACTGAAAATGTGCAACAATTTGTAACAATTATGTTGTTTAAGTTCTGCGTAACATCAATATTAATATGTTACGATGTAACGATTCAATTAATGATATAGGATTACACACTGTTAAGGCTCACTTACACGTGGACGATTTAGGGTAAGCGCACATTGTGACGCCTAGGGGCCGCATGTTTCATACAAGTTTTATGACGGACTACATGACGCGGACGCCAACAAATCCATTGCGCCAAAATATATTAAAAATTCGGCCCGCCCCTATGTCCTCGTCGCAATGTGCGCGTACCTTTAAGGTTTCGTTAAGTACCTTAAACGCATTTGAAGAACATTGCATTGTCATGATATTGACACAAGAACCATCATTAAGAGCAAATATAACGATAACGTCCTATTCTTTAATGCCTCTACTTCTTGAGATTTACTTTAAAGTCTGAAGCTCTTTAATTCAATTTTTTTAGGATATCCATACTAATATTATAAATACGAAAGTGTGTCAGTCCGACGGTCTGTTACCTCTTCAACGGAGTTGCGGGCACGGGGCATCATCTAGTCAACTATAAAGTAAACACTAAGAGTGGGTTGCACCAACTTACTTTAACTGCAACTATTTATACTATGCCATATTTAACCATAACCATAGAGCTCGACCAGGCTTTAAATGCACGTGGCGAAAAAGGGAACTAACGCTGTCATCATACAAAAACGCCATTTTTGACAGTTCCCCTTTACCAGCAGCGCCCCCGCCCACGTGCTTATAAAGCCTTGTCGGACCAGCAACGTCTTCTTTCAAATTCTGTGGTCAAAGTTAAGGTTAAAGTAGCCTTAACTATAACTATAACTTTGACCATAACTTTAACTTTAACCACGCCTCTGGTACAACCCACTCTCAATTATTATTATTGGCTTACAAGTTTAAAAGTTCACACTACATAAAGTCCTGTAACAATGGCAATTTATATTTAAAAAAAAACTAAGTTATCAATAACAGGATGCCAACGACGCGGTAGATTTCCCTTGGAGTAACATAATATAATGCGGTTAACTTAAAGACATACGTACTCAAGTAAGCGGTGGGCGACAGCGGTATTTTCCTGTCCTTGGGCGGGGTGCTGTACACGAAGGCGGGATTAACGCACCCGCGAGCCTCCGACGCGCACATGTCGCTCTCGGAGCCGCGGCGCGTGCGGCTCGGCCTTATGTCCGCGCCCCTGGTGTCGCCGCATACACTCTTTAACTTCTTCCCTTTGAGATCCGGGGAGTTGATGTGCAAGATGGCCGCCGCTTTCGGCGGTATCTTGTCCGGGATGAGCAGCTCCTTCGCCGATACGCTCTTCTTATTTTTATTGAACAGATCACTGAATTTCGACTTCTCCGCTCGTCTGTGCCGCTGGGGTTTCAGGGCGAGGTCTATATCCCCACTCTTCTTCCTCGGTTTGACCTCCGGTTTTCGTTTCGCCATGACCGGCGTCTTCGCTTTGTACGTGCCTTCTATGCCCTTGTAGGCGTCGTAGTCCTTATCGGCGCTGAAGATGGGCGCCGTGAAGATCACCTCCTGCCCCTGCTCCTCCTCCTTGGCCGGCCGCCAGCGGGTTCCTATCAGGCGGAGGGAGGCGCGGACGGACCGGGAGCGGCGGAGCCCCCCCTGTTCCCTCTTGAACTTATCGAGGAGGGTCTCCATAGCCCGGCGGGGGGAGAGATGTCCCTGGGCATCGCACGTCACGATCGACTACTCGCACGCTATTCACTAACAATAGTTACGTGAGCCGCTTCCTTACGTTCACTCGGGGCGCCGTCGGTCGGCCGAGTGCTGGCTGGTGTAGGTAGGGCTGCAGCGCTAGTCCACGGCTGTCTGAGCTGTTCCCATTTGCACAATCTCTGCAGATAAGATAATAACTGTTTGGAATACGCATGTCACTAAGAACGAGATTTGTTTGCCGTGACGTTTCAGATAAAAAAAGCGTTCATTTGTCGATTTTGAATACGTTGGCCTTGTTTCCATGGGTCTGCCTCTAAGGGCACTACAGTTTTAGTTTGATAAGCAGAGAGCGTAGTTCCTACGAAGTTCAACTCTCTATGGTACCTTTAGTTACGTAATACCCTGTATACCTACAACCTATTACCTAGTACAATGTAAAACCATTATATTTGATCTATCAGTCGCTAGCAGGATAATTCTTCGTCTTAGAATTTCAGGTTAGTTAAATAAAAAAATGTGTGTGAAATGAACCATCAATTTTATACAAAACATTTTTGCACTTATTATTATTTAAAAAAGATTGACTACCGAAGTTAGAGAATTAAAGCCTCTTTGATAATATTTCAATTCAAATTCAAATTTTAATTCAAATATCTTTATTTCAGACTACAGTGTGTCTTAATAATATGCTGTCCTTATAATTACTCTTATTTTTTCCTAGAACACAGGCATCCCTAAAGGATCGTTAGTGACATTACATAAGTTCTACATAATTACATAAAGTTGAAAGGAATAATAGGAACAAAGTATATTTGCTAGAACAATTAATAGTATTTCGAGGTTATCAAAGGAAGTAGTATAATTTTCATACAGAGCTCTTAATATTAAACCTTACTAATATTAATAAAGGATCTAAATCCAAAGAAGGTTTTGTCTTTGACTAATACTCTATAAACTTGACAGACAAGAGCAAAAGGTTTTGTCCATGACTTTATTTTATTAGAAAAGCGGCTAAACTGATATACATGTATAGACAGCGTGGATCTTTTATTAGTGAGTAACAATATAAAGGCAATATGTCATTATCTGAGAAAGCCTGCAATAAGCACTTAACAGCCATTTTGGCAACGCGGATGTGAAGTAAAACGTTTTATTGGAGCATGCGTTAACTATATAACGGTTTAGGGCTTTTAGGCGTCGGTTACATAATATTCAACAATAGCAGGCTTCTAACGACTGCATAGTAATAGAATATCTACCGCACCGGTATCGGTGATGGTGGCCAGTTTCATTGAAACCTGACATTACTGTATGGCAGGGGGGTGCCCCAAAGGGCAGTAAAGGGTGCTTTATGGCAGGGGTTCCCAAACTTTGCGCCGCGGCGCGGTGCGCCTTGAAAATGCAAGAGGTTCGCCGTGAGTCGATCCTCCATCATTATCCAAAACCACAAATATTATAAAATAAAAATATAATATTAATTATAATGTGAAGCCGGTAGATGGCGAACCATTAAATGTATTTATCTGTATTTTTGTGTTAGCTAGGTAGAGTCGGGCGCCGTGACAAAATATTGTGATATGCAACTGTGCCGCAGGCTGAAAATGATTGGGAACCCGTGCTATAAGCTATGTCCACACTGTGCACTTTCATCTTCAATTTTCGTCATCAACTTTCATATTGGCGCATTCGATAATTGAATACGTCAAGGAACGCAACGCTAATATTGTCATTTTTGAAGTTTTGGATACGGTCAGAGGGCATGCGTCGCGGGCATGCCTCACGTTCGCTGTTGACTGCGCTATAACGCATGACCTTGACAGACAGAAAAAGGCACAGTGTGGACAAAGCTATTCGGTGTGGAGGTGGCCATTCGTGCACTGACCTATGGGTATTGGATGCTGAATACTGATCTTCCGAAACGAAACCTAACAAAGATTCCTGTGGGAACAGTACAATTTTCCCCTCTGAAGATCTATCCCATATCCTTTCCCAAAACTCGAAGTATCTCTATACCGAATTTCATCAAAATCCATTCAGTAGTGCAAGCGTGAAGGCAAACACTTGGGACGAAGATCTAGTAAGGATTGGGATCGTGTGACCTCACAGGCCACAGCAACCTTGTGTGTTAGAATAGTGATAATTGACATGTTTAAGATATTATGTAAGGTACGATTGTAAATCTAAAATACTGTTAAGAAATGGCTATTTACATAACGTAAAACGTCCAGATTGCCTCGCGAAATCGGCAAAGGAAGGACATAGGTGGTGCCTACACCAGGTAGCTATTAGCATGGTCACCATGGAATCACGGTTCTATTTCTACGAGAAAATAGACAAATGACAGTTAGACAAAGGAAATCCGCCATTTTGTCACTAAAATCTGTCAGTATGTCCATTCTTTCCCGTTTCTAATGTTGTTATAATAATGAATAATCTAATATATAAAAATAAGTCGGGTTTTCCTTCCTGACGCTATAACTTCAGAACGCACGAACTGATTTCCACGGTTTTGCATTCGTTGGAAAGGTCTCGGGCTCCGTGAGGTCTATAGAAAAAAATTTAGAAAAAACTTCAAGTGAAAAGCAGGAAAACAGGGAAAATCATTTTATGGCAAAACAACGTTTGCTGGGATAGCTAGTATGCTATATTTTGCTAAGCCTAGATGAGCTTGTTATTTCTACTTACTAAAAACAAACTAAAACACTGTAAATTACCAAATTCTGTAGACATTATTGAACTACTAATGAATATTTTGTGAAACAATTCAACGGCTCTGTAAAGCATTTTTCAACTATTCGAGGTGGCACCTATTTATTACCTACATAAAAACTATAATTTATCTTCTAAGTTAGATTTTCCTAGAAACAATCCATACGTCCTTACTAATATTATAAATGCGAAAGTGTATCAGTCTGCCTGACGGTCTGTCTGTTATATTTTTGCGCCCAAACCGCTGAACAGATTTTGCTGAAAATTGGTATGGAGATACTTTTAGTACGGAGAGTTTCTGGAAAGGATATAGGAAACTTTTTATACCAAAAAAAAAGTACGGTTCCTCCGCGATAAATGAATTTTGGCGCAATGGAGTTGCGCGCGTCATCTAGTAATCAAATAGATTTAGAAATTATCAAAGCCATAGTAAAAGCCATAGAAATAAAGTACTTTGTCTTTCCTTCCTTTAAACTATATAAGGCGTTGTACATAAGAGGGAACTGGATGACATTGGCCGAGGGTTATGGCAATCGTTAAAACAATTTGTCTCTTTACCGGCAATAAATTGATTTGACAACATTATTAAATGCCCTATTATCTGTAATAATGTCAGATTGATGATGAAAGCTCTATGGTCTCTTTCTCTTCTTTTTTAAGACACTAAGATCCACTTGTTCGAGGTGACAGAGCTGACAGAGTTGCGGTAGGTTCTACCGTACCCGCAATATTGCCTTAAGTGGAGCCCATGGGGTTTTTTTTTTATGAAATAAGGGGGCAAACGAGCAAACGGATCACCTGATGGAAAGCAACTTCCGTCGCCCATGGACACTCGCAGCATCAGAAGAGCTGCAGGTGCTTTGCCGTCCTTTTAAGAGGGAATAGGGTAATAGGGGTGGGTAGAGAAGGGAAGGGAATAGGGGAGGGTAGGGAAAGAAATAGGGTAGGGGATTGGCCCTCCGATAAACTCACTCACTCGGCGAAACACAGCGCAAGCGCTGTTTCACGCCGGTTTTCTGTGAGAACGTGGTATTTCTCCGGTCGAGCCGGCCCATTCGTGCCGAAGCATGGCTCTCCCACGTTTTAGTGGGTATACCCTACTGGGGAGTCCCACATACCTCAGCGCTCGAACGATGTCCTCAATCTGCTGAGGATACGTAAAGCATTTCCCCGTTTAAAAAAAGGTTAACTTGGGTTAAAGATAATTTTTGGCTACCTTCATATTATGTAACCTTTAGTTCTTTGTATTTATTAGACAACATAATAATATTATTATTTAACCCAGGATCAACTTCACCCAACATTCGTGCAAGTGGGTCCTGGTAGCAACTATAGAAAGGGTATTTACGGAAGAGATTATAATATATACGTATAGGTTTTAAAGGCGAAGAAAATTTACAGTCCGTCTTTTTTATGTTTGTTTTTTTTTTCAATTTTTTCGGCAGATGCCGATGAAGATAAAGGTATAGTTTTGTCAGTTACTTACTTTTAACACAACGGAGACTTTATTCGTTAAGCTATCAGAATCACTAAAAAGTTATAATAATTATCAAAATTATTGATTAATACAACTACTTACCTCATCATTTCTAAACCTACGTGTAAATTAATACCCATATTGTGCTAATTAAGCTAGAACTGAGTTCTATAATAGGATCGCATTTACATAATTTGATAGGATTTGTAAGCTCCAATGGCGGAGCAATATTATATAATGTGATTCCAATAGATACTCAATGATTTCCCGATAACATTCATCAGGTACTAGAAGTAGGTACTTTCTATTTACCTACGTGATTTTCTACTTCATTATAAGCCTGCTACTAAGAGGGCGAATAAAGCATAAGCAAACATCGCCATTCTCTCTTCACACTCACACTCGTCTTTTCTATGCCAAGTGATAAAGAACGACGCGGAATCAGCGCCATGTTAGCTTGTTGCCGCCAGTCGATTCAAGAAATTCCGTAACTAAAAACACCTTAATATTCGTCTAACGTCGTTTCAGTGCAGCTTCACTTAGCTAAGTCTAGCATTAATCCTTCGATCGTGGATTCTTGGAAATCTATTGTTATTCTATTGTGTCTCGCTCACCGGTGAGCTTATGGGGCTTGATGGGCTTTGGTACATTCTGAATCCAATCCAAAAGCAAAAGTATTCTCTTTTTTTAAGCCTATGCTGTCCCATTTCTGGGCAAAGGCCTACCCCAAGTTTTTCCATTCATTTCGCTCAAACGCCACCGTAGGCCAACCTGGCTTGTATGTGTCAAGTCCATCGCGCCATCTTTTACGAGGTCGGCCACGTCGCCAGTATCAACAGTGGCATCCAACCACGAAAACCCTTTGGGCCTTTGATATGATCTCAGAGGTGCCCGAGGTACCTAGACGGGCTAGACCCGCAACGAAATAAATCTGAACAAAAATCAAAAATCAGAGGCCGTAGTCAAAGTCCCTTTCGTTAAAAACGATGACGAAATTCGTTATAAAAATGTATGGGATTTGACATTAGTCTTCGAAACCGAAATGTCATTTAGCGATGACTTATGTCAAACCACATACATTTTGATAACGAATTTCGTCATCGTTTTTAACGAAATATACTTTCTCCTTTTGAGTTTTGACTTACCAGAACAAGTCGGTTATGTTACAAGAATATACCATTTTGTAGTTTTATTATACTGTGGCTGTATCGAAGCGGTTTTAATGTCGAATTATTGTAGCAGAATTGCGTAGATATTAGAAGAGATTTTATTATGTTTACCAACTTTCAATTCAACGTTATTTTTCTAGTTCTTTTAAAACTGCTCTCGGGTTAAATTTCAAAGAAAAGCGGTTTCAGCATTTCAGCATCTTAATGAAGCAAAGTTTGGTCGATTAAAACGAAAAGTTACATAAAAGTGATCGGTCGCTTTTCTGAGCTAAGCAATAATAAACTGATTGGTATCGCTTATTAAGATTTTATCGCGGGCTTTGAAAGCGGCGACTGAATCAAGTAATTTCGTAACGAAAAAACCTAACACACCCCTTTCTGACCGTCATTGCATGCATGGATGCATGGTAATAATAATTGGTAACCATAGAAAGGGATAGGAAATCATTATGTCTCTAAAATCTTTCAATATTTCTGTTCCTTTTAATTTCTACTGCTAAGTATTATATGCTAAGCCTTGAAAGCTAACAGAAATACTATCTCTCCACTATCTAACATGGATAAAAGTACAACAAAACTTTGTATTTTCCAACTTCCGAAAATATTCGAAGCCATGTTCAATTTGATTGTAGCGACCGTATGTTATTCGCGAATGCAAAACTTTTATCTTTCAAAGTTACTTTGTAATCTGTAATAAAAACTTTTTAAATGTTTGTTTCTAATTTCGTTTATATTTGAGTTGAAACTTTGGCAATGTAATTAATATAATGTGTCCTTCTTTTAGTCTGGCTTGATAGAAATTATCTTAGGTAACTTTGAAATTTCTGATCGAGAATTAAAATTGATGGATCTCTTTCTGCCGCACTCAGAGACGAATATTACTGTCATTAGATGAAGATTTTGACATACATAAGCCCCATACATTATCTGTCAAACTCTTCATTAAATTGAAGTTTAAGGTCATCCCCTAAGCAAACGACCTTGACCATACATTTGACGCGTTGCCGAGATCGCACAAAAATCCTGTTTTTTTTACTTATCTTAGTTCAAAATTGATCTAAAAAAATTCAGACGGGGAATATGTAGTTAATGAAATTGTCATCTATTGTCGTGTGTTTCAAAAAACGTAATTTGTAAATACTAGGGAGATGCTTAAAGTATGCTTCAATTTTAATAAATTGGTATTGTTTTGGAAGCTAATATCATGAGTATAATAAACAAAAATAGGAAATTAATTATAACGGGGAAAGGAATACTGAAGAATATGCTGTATTTTTATGATAATTTTGTAGCTTTCAAATTATCAGTTTATAACGCTCTAATTATACGGTAAATTACGGCATCTCCGTAGGGGGAGCGCCTTGATCGACATATGTCTCTGAGTGCGGCTGTTTGCGAGATGTTCGTCGTTTTAGCTATTTTGATGTTAGTGGAAGTAGAAATCCTTCTATTATATTTTTAACCAAACTTATAAAAAAAAAATGTTTTGCTGACGAAAATGAGGAACCAGATTATATTGAGAAATTTTAAGGTTTAAATTATTATATTTTTTTCATTAATCAATTGATGTTGGAAATAGGGATTAGGAACCAATAGCAACTAGAACTACTTTTCTTAAAATATTATCCAAGAAACCCAACATTTACCCTATTTTTAATTCTACGAAAGATTTCAATATATTTTGTTAAATGTTCGAACAAAGGAACGGACGTAATAATTAAGGGGTCCAACGCAGGTAGCAGGTGCAACAAATACCGTTCAAATTTATTTTACCTCTGATAAAACCATATTACAACGTCATAAGGATCATTTTGAGTCACTCCTACCTAGGAGTACCGTACCGTAGTATCGTACGTACGATAAGGGGTCGGGTGTCGTACAAAAATCACTATAATATGTATTATGTAATATATTCCTTGGACTTACGTATTTTACATCGACATAATATTTCTTTACCCACGTGGATTTTGTAGACTTTTTCGTACGTAAAATAGGTTTTAGCACAGTTTAAATCTTTGTACTAGTTTCATTAATTTATCTTAATTAAAGGAAATCCTGATAATTAGTTCGTAGTTTTCAGCAATTCTTCAAAAATTTGTCTGGAAGGATAAAGTACCAAGGAAATTGAAATGTGGAGAGTACGAGTACATAGTTTTGACGATCTTGGATCTTTCTTTGTATATCTGTTATTTTGTTATCTCTTCCATTTTGTTTGTTGTAATAATTTGATTTTTACTTATAATTATAATTTCTTCTTAGAAGTGCAAAGCTCATAACTTATAAGTGTCTTGTCACTGATGACTCTCTAATTCGGTTCATCATTAATTTTTAACTTTCTACCATATTTCGTTACATCATTCTTGATTCTAAAACCCAATTTGTGGTTTACTCGAGCACCTTGCTGGCAAATAAATGATTAATTGGACTAAATTACAAGGTCTTGATAAGATCTTGCTAGAATTCAAGACCTCAACCTGTCAGTTGTAGGAAGTATAATCAGAGGGTTGTGACTTCTCAAGAATATCCTCTTCCTGTATTTTGTCCCTTGCTGTTTTGTTTTACAAAAACGTCGTCCCCATCATTCTATGATTAAAAATGCTTTAGAAATTGGGAAATTCGATGCTTCAGGAGCTAAAAACTCTTCAGTTGCGCAAATCTAGGTTTATCAGTTATCAAAATATGCCTTCTCTTTCATAAATCATAAATGAAAAGAATGAGAAAGATAAGACGATATTTAATCGAATCGTGGATCAAGCTTAACTTCTGCCGCAAGTAAATGTAATGTACATGCACAATACGAATTAGAACTTTCTTCCTATGATAACAGAATCCAATTTCAATTATTAGGCTAAATGCTTCAATCAATGAGGGTTATATATCTCAACATGCAATGTCTTGTATTTTACAAAATTATTACAACAAATTACTTAACAATTATTGTTAGGCACTTAAATTGTTACTCAACCATGTAATCTATTTTATACAAAGTATTGAAGCACTTAATGAGTTACCTATATTCTAATTACTAGATTCATTTCGGAATAAGTGGCGTAATTTTTATTTAAATTTTAGAATAGATGTTCGAATTTATTCTCTGGATAGTTTTTATTTTTTGAGCAATTTGTTGCAATAACCTATCTCCTCGTTGGAATATATTAATTTATTAATAGGTACCATAAATAAATATTGTATTTCCTGTAAAGTGTTGTGGAGCTAATAAATTATAGATTCTATTACGAATGTCGAAAACGAGGCCAACGTATTATGTTCAATAACGAACAAGTTTGTAAACCGAAACGATATTTGAAATTAGAAGGTCTTATAGTTATTATCTGGCTGGTAACGATATCAGTTACTGTAGTCATGGCAATGTAATTAATAGAGAAGTTTTTAAATAAAGTTGTGAACCATTTTGATATAGTTCGTAATATTAACATCATCGTTGCTTACTTTCGTATTCCTTGTAGTTACACTATGTTAAAAAGTTAATTTCATGTAGGCAGTTCATTTATGATTATAAAATAATCCTGGTTTCCAATTTAGAATTTGCATTGAATGTATAACCCCACTTCGTACACTCGTTGTAACTTTTACACTACACCATAAACACTACAGCACAAATACGACATCAAAAATATCCAAAATGCATCAGATTCACACATTTTTATCACAAACACTCAATTAAATAGGAAAGAAATACTTTTAGTGCACTCAAAACATAACGTTTTCTGTCCGTAAACAATTGCTACGATGCGAAGTTGGCTGCGAGACATGCGCAAGCGCCGCGCGTCAGTGCTGCCAACGGAATAAACAACAATCAAGATGGCGGATGTCGGCGCGCGTGGATGTCAATGGCGGGCTCGTTTTGTTTCATCTTGTCATTCAGGTATCGTGCGTTTAGAGTTATGTTACCTCAGAATTCCATGAAAGTGGACCTTACGCAGTTAGCGTAAGGTTGAGATAAATAATTAAATTTCTTAAAGGTCTGTAATGTGAACGGCCTCTATGATTGGATCGGTTTTAATAGTGAATGATTAGATGAATGTTGAGGGCTTGAATTGAAGCAGAACACTTTTAACTCTCAGTATATATATTTATTATCTATGCTTTTAACGATCGCGATGTCATAACATGTTTTATTAACATTTTGTCAATCAACTTACGCTTCAGAAAAAGAGGTTTAATTTTTAAGAACCGTTACTAATGTTCATTAATAGCGCTATCAATTATTATTAATAACAGCGGTATTTCATTTTAATGTAGGCACAAGATAAATATTAATCATCATGGGATCTCCATAAACTTAATAGTAATTACATATTATGTAATTTACTTGTTTTATGTGTTATCTTGTATTAAGGCGCTCCCCCTACGGAGATGCGGCAATTTACCGTTTTTAGAGTCTTATTAACTCATAATTTGAAAGCTACAAAATTATAATAAAAATACAGCAATCATCTTCAGCATATTATGAACATTCCTTTCTCCGTTATTAATTTCCTATTTTTGTTTATTAGACTCATGATAACAGCTTCCAAAGTAATACCTATTTATTTAAATTCAAGCATACATTCAGTATCTCTGTAGTGTTTACAAATTACGTTTATATGAAACACATGCCAATAGATCGACAATTTCATTAAATACATATTCGCCGTTTGAATTTTTTTTTAGGACAATTTTGAACTAAAATAAGTAAAAAAAAAATGGATTTTGGTGCGATCTCGGCAACGCGGCAAATGTATGTCAAGGTTGTTTGCTCAGGGGATGGCCTTAAATCGGCGTACTTGTTACCTATTATGTTACATTATAATCTTTAAGGGTTGTAAAATAAAGTTCTAATTATTTCTGCTATACAGTAGTTTTTTTTTTCACAGTATGTCTTGTTATTGTGTTATATTGTTACTTAATGGTTATATATTTCAACTTTTGTATTACTTGTAACCACCGTACTGTGAGTTACTATGCTGTAAGCTAACCTCTCATTAATTAATAGTAAATTTATTGTTAGATCATAAGCATTGTTATTAATAATAATAATTAAAGCTTATGATGTAACAATAACTATTAATTAATGATAGGTAAGCTCACTAGAATACACTACACTAGCTCACTACAATTACTCTTATTATTGAGTGTCTAACTGTGAAAACGTGTTAATAGTGTTTTAAATGTAGTAAGTATTTAATGTTGTTTATTAAATTTCTGAATTTTTTTTTAATGGAATAAGGGGGCAAACGAGCAAACGGGTCACCTGATGGAAAGCAACTTCCGTCGCCCATGAACACTCGCAGCATCAGAAGAGCTGCAAGTGCGTTGCCGGCCTTTTAAGAGGGAATAGGGTAGGGAAGGGAAGGGAAGGGAATAGTTGAGGGTAGGGAAGGGAATAGGGTAGGGGTTAGGGGATTGGGCCTCCGGTAAACTCACTCACTCGGCGAAACACAGCGCAAGCGCTGTTTCACGCCGGTTTTCTGTGAGAACGTGGTATTTATCCGGTCGAGCCGGCCCATTCGTGCCGAAGCATGGCTCTCCCACGTATAAACTCTGTATGTTTTCCTAATAAAATTAAATAAATAAATGTCCGATTGGCAATTTGTTAAGAAACTGGCTTGACAGACAAGGAAACAACATTGCAATTTGCATACCTAAATATAGGTACACAGTACACCGCGCCGTACAGCACTGCTACTTTTACAGTGAACACTGAACTCTACACACCGAACACACAGCACTATCACATTGCGTTGTTACACGGCTTACACCTTATAGCTATGTCCACACTATGCGCTTTCGTCTTCAATTTTCGCCATCTTCTTTCATTCAACTTTCGTTTTGGCGCATTCAATAATTGAATACGTCAACGAACGCAACGCCAACATTGTCATTTTTGATTTTTGGATACGATCAGAGGGCATGCGTCGCGGGCATGCCTCAAGTTCGCTGTTGACTGCGCTGTAACGCATGCCTTTGACGAATAGAAAAGGCACAGTGTGGACAAAGCTAATGACGTCTATTTCTATATTATAGTATAACAATCTACACAGTATGGCAGATCTTCTTTTTGTCTAAGAGGGTTAACGTAAACTTTCTTCGGAAAATCTCGAGCATTGTTCAATGTTCAGTCTTCGTCATTGTGAGAGTGAAAGTGGGAAATGGAAGGATTTAACATAAAATTATATTGTAAGATTTAATATGACAACAACAAGAATTAATATGACTGTACCTACTAACGGAAATAATTATCAATTTGTATCGAGCAAAAATAGGGAAACTTAAAAAAGTTGTTGATTGGTTAATAATATTTTATGTTAACCAGTTATATTAGCCCAATAATGATAAGCTCCTTACAAAAAACTCCACAAACTGTGCATAAGTGTATCAGCAAACCGAAAATACGTGGCCGTAGTTCGGCATTGACCTTTAGTGTCTAACTAAACACACCATGCCGAAGATACGCGGCCGAAGTTCGGCAAGATTACGCCTGCAATGTATTTTAAATTACCGATGGGCGATGACACACCATGTAGAAATTACTCCAGCCGAACTACGGTCAAGTGTAAGTTCGGCAGCGATTCGGCGGTAATATATTTTTTTCGGCGTCAATTCGGCGGCGTTCGATATACTGAATACTCGGACAAAGTTACGCAACTGAATTTCCACCGTGTAATTTCGGCTCTTATCGTGTGTCATATTAATATCAGCAGAATGCATCGAAAGTCGAAACGTAATATCGGCCAAGGAACTTCGACCGAATATCTTCGGCATGGCGTGTTTAGACACTAAGCGTTATTTTACGCTGGATTTTACGACACTTTAAAGTGTTTAGGAAGAGGGGTCTGCCGACCACCAGGCAGACGACCGCTGGTGGAGTTGCGGTCGCGGTGTCGTACCCGTGGCTCCGTCGTCGGAGAGAGGGCGCACCGCCAAGTTTTAGTGGGTAGGGCTTTCGAGTGAGTCCCACATATCCGCGTCAGGATCTCCCATACCCCGCGGAATGCGTAAATGCATTTCTTGGCGTAAAAAAAAAAAAAAAAGGTATGAGGCTAATTGAACATAGCGTATCAGAAGTAGTTAAGAGGATACACCAGGGGCTAGAGAAATGAAAAAAAGTACGTGTAATATCTATAGCTGTCTCCCTTATAGCTCAAACCTATACCGCAGAACGCGATAGAGATTAGAGACAACTGCAGAAAATCAACGATTCGTTTGATTGATTCCTTCTCCAAAACTTAACCGATTTAAGTACTTTTTTCATTAAAGATTAAAGAAAGGCTTAAAGCTGTGTTCCTATGTTTTTTTTTTGTATAATCTAACTAAATCTGTTTTCTGGATGTTTGAACGCAGCGGAAAATCTGGCCATTTTTTTGGGTTTTTGAACGTTTATATCTTAATTAATAATTAAATTATGAAAAAAAGAAAACATAGGGAAATTGTATTAGTGGCCGTAGATATTCAGGAAAAGAAATTATAACTGTACTAGCATTATCCAGGGAGGAAACAGGGGACAACGTTTGTATGGAAAAAAGGGCTGTGTGGACTCCTCTTAAATAGTAAAATTAATTTTACAAAAGTTTCTTCGAGGCATTCTCGCTTAGCACGTCACGTTGATGCTAACAGATTGTACTGTGATGGTGGTGCAAAAACTGCACACGCACTTCCTAATGATGCCATTAAACTCACGTCAACTTTATCTAACCATCTCATAATTATTACCGCAGTTATCTAAGGCCCATTCACGCCAATCTTAGTTTAAGTTAACCATGTGTTAAAATAGCATGACAATCTATATAGATATTAGAAATGCGAAAGTGTGTCTATCTATTACCTCTTCACGCCTAAACTGCTGAATTTATTTTTATGGGTATACCTTGAATCCTGGGAAAGGACACAGGATACATTCATCCCCGAAAAATTTACGCTTCACGCGCGATAAAGTAATTATGACGCAACGGAGTTGCGGGCGTCATCTACTTTTTTATAAATCACGTTTTTTCATTAAAAAAAACTTATTCTTTGCTTAAAATCGCACACTAGCAGAGTTTCTAAACATACATTAAAGAGTTTTATAGGCAAAGACAAAGCTGCCTCCCTGCCCATTGTGCCCGAAGTGGGCCGGTTCCGGGTTCCGCAGAATTTATGTACACTGCCTAAGTTTCTAAGACATGACCTATTTAGGCAGTGGCCTGTCATAATAGTGCTTGCTTTTGGTATAAAGACAGCTAAGATGTATTTAGTACTTTTTAAGTACAGTTAGGTACCTAGACATTTGACATGACATTCTTGTTGTAATTATTATAAGAAACTATATTTTTCTGTGACTGCGTGTGCGTAAATCCCACGAAAACCATGCATTTTTCAACAGAAAAAACGGTGAGCATGTTCATGTTCTCCATTCGTGGTCAGCGTCGAATGGAGCCTGTTCGACGTTGACCGCCGACGACGACGACGCCGACGACATCTCGGCGTAATTGCAGGGGGTCCAAGCTGTTTGAAACACTATGGCAGTCAACAATTCGAGCAGTCCTTCGTTGGATACGATCCAGAGGGAGCAGTTGGTATTTTGGCGCCCCTGCCCAGAGATGAAAACAATATTCCATATGAGGCCGAACCTGCGCCTTGTACAGTTGTAGGCGTTGGTCCGGGCTGAAGTACTGTCTCGCTCTGTTAAGAACGCCAAGCTTCTTCGAGGCTAATTTGGCCTTACCCTCAAGATGATATCGGAACTGGACTTCGCTCGATATGTTGACACCAAGTATTATTCCTATAAATTGTTATATTATATTATAGTTATATTCCTATAAAATGTTTCGATGCAAGCCTTAACGGCACAAAATGATATTAAATTACAAAAAACTTGTCCAAAAGGTTAAAAAATGCTATTAAATATTAAAACATGGCTTCCTTTTCCAATCTCAACGTATTACGTTGTGTTACCCTGAAGAGACACGTAGAAAAAGATAGAGTAATAAAGAGGTGGCATCATGATAATATGATAAACACCCCTGCAATTTATGTGACTTCCTCCTCGCCAGCTGGTTACATGGAAACTGTTCCGTTCACTGTTATTCTGCTTCTAGTAAAGCTTTATGTCAACTACGTAGAGATCATTTTCATAGGACCGGCGTAAAATGAATGGATGAATGGCTTGAATATTGTAGCTATTGTAGCATCATAGAGTAAAAACGTACATTTTCGTACAGAGAAACAACAGCGTTGTGCATTGATATACAAAAAACCCGTAATGTAAATCTGATCACAACAAGCATAAAGTGTCCATATAAATAACTTAAGGCCAGCGGTTCTCAAACTTTTTTGGTGGCGGAACTCTTTTAAGAAATGACATTTTTTAAGGAACGCCCAAAAATAATGTTTTGTCTTTGAATGGTCTCCACGGCGGTGTCTGCGGGGCTAAAATAGTCGCTTTGGAGAATCATAATATGATTCATTTTTTTAAATCGCAAAATGCAATTCTGCTTGCAAATCATGTCTTCTTCTTCTTTTAAAACAATTCATGTCTAGTAATTCGTACTAATTTGACATTTGTAAGTTTGACAGTTTTGACAATTCATTTGCTGAATTGATTGAGAAGAATTGCTAAAGGTGACCATTTTAGCCCCGCAGATGACAATTCTAGAAACAATAGCATTGTTCGCGTACAAGGCCTTTGCGGAGCACATTTTGATGATGGCTGCTTTAGGCTCATAACGTGCCGTACGTGTGACAAATAACATAATAGTATTATGTATAGATGAAGTTATTATAAGTATTCTGGTAGACGAATCTGATGGCAAATTTTGACGGCAGATTTTTAAAAAATATCCTTGATCATTGGATACATTTTTATATTTGCATGTTTCACACATAGAATAAGGAAAAAAATTATCAAAATGTTTTATTCCAATTACCCCGGTATTGCTAGAGTCAATTTAATTTCTCACTTTTTGCCATCAGATTCTGGTAGACCTATACTTGCTTGCTTGTAGTAGTGTTGCTATCAAATTTAGAGCTCCAAATAGGGCACAATGGGCGATGGCAGTAGCTTTCCATTGCAGGTTTACACGTTTGCCCCATGGTGTAAGTAAATTAAAATAACAATGTCCAGATTTGCAAGACTTTTATCTAGAGTGAGAGTCAGCTTCTATGCACACATTCACACACACACATAGTACAATTATGCATGCAAACAAAATGGAAAAGTAGTATTGACTTAATCAGTCAAATATGGCTTCAGCTACTGACATAAAAACTTAGCTGGGGCAATGAAATTTATATGACCTACCTTTTTTTTTTTTTTTTTTTTGACCTACCTAGGAATAAAACCAACCAAACCAAGTAAAAGCACTCTTAGCATTTCGTGGAACTATATTTTTGACTTATGAGTTATAGCTGTACTCAGAGACATGAAATAAGAACTTCACTTTAATTTTGTTAAGAGTTTGACATTTAATGTACTATGTAGTATAATATGTCAAAATTATTAATCTTAAATGTTATAAGTAATACTAATAAGTAACACCTTAAAATTAAAGGTATTTATTAATTTATTGTCTCTGAGAGCCACAACAGTTCGTTAGTCTCCCATACTATGGTATTTCCATAGACTTAATAGGTATATGGTATTTCTATGTTCTGTACGTTTACTCTATATCAGACGGTAGGCTGTATTGGCATGGTGCCAAAACCCGGCGATGGCCGTACTAGCCAGGAAATGGAGGTCACGGGCGATACTATCATACATAATCACTCTTTTAGCGCTGTAATGCAGACATTATGCCATCACTTAGCTAACCTTTGCAGGTAGGTTAAAATATTACGCCTAGTAACAAAAGGAACGATTTGTTTCTTTGCCACGTATAAGCTTCGAAATTACTGGTTCGATTTTTTTTAAATTGAGCATTTAAGTAGAGAACGATTATTTGCCACAAATAAAAATTACTGGGTCAAATTAAATATTATGTTGAAATGTAACGTAGGTAGGAATTTAGGAAAGGCTACAGGAAATAAAATAGGTTAATTTTTGTTGCAGAAAAATGTATAATTGCCATGGTATTTAGTATTCACGAAAGAGGTGCCGTGATCTACAAAAAGTAAGAAAAGCAAGGTAATGAAATTTGGAATATATTCTTAAGGGTGTTAATTGTTATGTTCTTTTTTTTTATATGCAATAAGGGGGCAAACGAGTAAACGGGTCACCTGATGGAAAGCAACTTCCGTCGCCCATGGACACTCGCAGCATCAGAAGAGCTGCAGGTGCGTTGCCGGCCTATTAAGAGGGAATAGGGTAATAGGGGAAGGTAGGGATGGAAAGGGAACGGAATAAGGGAGGGAAGGGTAGGGAATAGGGTAATTGGGCCTCCGGTAAACTCACTCACTCGGCGAAACACAGCGCAAGCGCTGTTTCACGCCGGTTTTCTGTGAGGACGTGGTATTTCTCCGGTCGAGCCGGCCCATTCGTGCCGAAGCATGGCTCTCCCACGTCTATGTTATTTTTAACATTGAAACACTGATCGAAATTAATACGTTTTATATTTTTCGTCTATAATTACGTACAACGAACAGCTTTAGCCTGAATAGTTTTTTTAATGATTTCTGCTAAATTAAATAACTACAAATTATTCGTTTCTAGCAGACAAATCAGTTTCAAGATAAAAGTCCTTTCAAAGTTAAATACCAGGCTATACTTAATACTTACATGTCATTCAGAAAATAACAATAAATAAAACGACCTATGTACCTACTGCAATAAATACAGCGGTGAGTGGCCTATGTATCGTAAATCGTGCGGTCGGCGATTGCCGTACATAATGAAAAGGCGTTTGCGGACTTAGGCCATTAACAATAACTAGCTATTTGACTGAGCTTTGCTCGGTATTCGATAAAACACGAATAAAATGACATTTTCTAAAAATGATTCCTAGCTAGATTGATTTATCGCCCCCGAAACCCCCTACATACTAAATTTAATGAAAATCGTTGGAGCCGATTCCAAGATCCCAATTATATATTCTATATAATATACAAGAATTGCTCGTTTAAAGATATAAGATAAGATAATCAATAGCTTATTCACATGTTTTGACCCTGTCGCTCATTCGACGACGATCGATTTTGATGTAATTTGGCACAGGTATAAAAAAGACCAAAGGGAAGGACATTTTCCCCTCAAAAAGTCGCTATTTTTTTTTGAGGGGAAAATGTACGGTTCTCGCGCAATTCCTTATTTATGTGTGCGGAGTCGCACAGTACTTACATCTAGTATTGTATTGTGTAATAAGTAATAACTAATAAGTGAGTACTGAGTATATAATAACTACTTATAGGACATAGGTATATGGGAAATTTAATTAATTTGAATTACTAAAACATACAAAGTGAATTAAACATAGCTCCGGTAACCCAAAAATGACTTAAGTAAAATAATTATTTCATAAGTTCTGTAATTTCCTTCCTAGTGTATAGTTTTAATTAAAACAGAAGCACATCTGGTTGTGCGATAATAACAAAATAACTGAACTAACTTCTAACACACTACACATTTTGTGGATTCCAAAATAATATAATTATGCTCCCAAGGATTCATACTATTAAGCTCTAGAATATTATTAAATAGTTTCTACATAATAATAACGTGTAGACGTATTCTAATTAATTTTTATATTTATAACTACTAGCAATATTATAGTTTTTTTTTATTATACTATAATAGCCCGCAATTCCGTTGCGCAAAAATTCGTTCTCGCGCAAAAAGTATATTTTCCGGGATAAAAGGTATCCCTTATCCTTTTCGGGGACTCAAAGTATCTCTATATAACATTTTAGCAAAATCAGTTCAGTGGTTTGTCCGTGAAGAGGTAACATTAAGATACTATGGAAGTCAATGTGGAAGACAGCAGCTGTTACACCGGTATACAAGAATGGTAGTAGATCAGATGCTAGTAATTACAGACCTATTTCTCTTCTGTGTTCATTTTCAAAAATTTTAGAAAAAATTGTCCACAAACGTCTAGTTAGCTTTCTAGATAAAAATAATTTAATATCCGACAAACAATTCGGTTTTCGCGCAAACAGGTCAACAGAAGATGCAGTAAAATTATTGACGCATATAGTTTCAGGACGTCTTGATGAGAAACGTTCATGTATTGGCGCATTTATAGACCTCGCTAAGGCGTTCGATACAATCTCCGTCAAAATCTTGTTGCGTAAGTTAGAATTAATGGGAATAAGAGGTAACGCCTTAGCCTGGTTCAACAGTTATTTAATTAATCGCAAACAATGTGTTAAAATTAACCATCAAAGAAGCAATTTACAAAATATTAATTTTGGCATACCACAAGCGAGTATCTTAGGCCCTACACTCTTCATTTTATATATGAACGACATATTTAATATAAAACTCCACAAAACCGATATTATTTGTTACGCTGATGACACAGCAATTATTTTTTATGGAAATAATTGGGCTGAGGCAGTAAGCACGGCGGAAAATTCACTTAAAAAAATCGCTAGGTGGCTCCAATATAACCTACTTACTCTGAGTATCCCCAAGTCTAAAATTCTATTCTTTCATAAAACAGGAGCATCAGCACCTCCTGTTAATCTTAATGTAACGGTACATACATGTCCTTTAAATAGTCAACAATTATTAGTAAAATGTAACTGTGAGCAACTAAAAAAAGCTACCTTCGTAAAATATTTAGGGGTCACAGTTCGTGCCATTTTTATACTTCAGGCTTGTGTTAAGGAGCATCATGCTTTTCTTAAATCCCCAAATTATGATGTACTACGTAAAAAAAGAACTTGGAAGCTGCCTCTACCACAAACTAACTCTAGTTTTTCAAGACGACTTAGTCCATATTTACACCCATTTATATACAATAATGTAAAACGAAAATGCGTCCTAGAAGATAGTTCATTAATAGAAGTAAAGAGAAAAGTTAAAAACTGGCTCAAAACTCTAGATTATCAAGAAAAAGAACAATTGCTACGAGATATATATATATATATATATATATATATATATATATATATATATATATATATATATATATATATATATATATATATATATATATATATATATATATACAACACACACACACACACATACACACCACACACACACACACACACTGACACACACACACACACACACACACACACACACACGCACACACACACACAGCGCGCACTTAAAACTTAACATTTAAAATCTTTAATGAGTAGCCAGAGGCTCTTTTATTTGTTTTTCAAATATTATACCTGTTTTTTAAATCTAAATCTTAACTAAACTATATGTCTAAAAGAAGGAAAATATATTGGTGATCTGCAGGACAGGCTCAGCCTAGTGCAGGCGCCAAAGTTATACAATATGTGTAAAGTCTGTTATTTATTGTCTTCGTAAGTTCAACGTAGTAACAGATGCTAAAAGTTTTAAATAAAGATTATTATTTTTATTATTACTTTTGTAGTTATAGTACTTATTAAGTCCGTTTCTGGGAAAAAAGTATCCTATGTCCTTTCCCGGGAATCCCGGGATCCAATTAGATACATACTAAAATTTTAGCAAAATCGGTTCAGTATTTTGGGCGCGAAGAGATAACAGACAGACACACTTCCGCATTTATAATATTAGTATGGATTAACTATGTCCACACTGTGCACTTTCATCTTCAATTTTCGTCATCAACTTTCATATTGGCTCATTCAATAATTGAATGCGTCAAGGAACGCAATGCCAATATTGTCATTTTTGAAGTTTTGGATACGGTCAGAGGGCATGCGTCGCGGGCATGCCTCACGTTCGCTGTTGTCTGCGCTATAACGCATGCCCTTGACGAACAGAAAAAGGCACAGTGTGGACAAAGCTAACGGTTCAACATGGCCATTTCGCTTCGTTTCTCCTAAGTGTAGAAAAGGTTAAGCTAGTGTAAGAAAATCCCCGTCGACCCGCATCTGCACAAATTACAGTTTTCCCAGAGAACAGAGGGAAATATACCCACCTAGTGAAAATGTATGTTATTTCAGATTGTCCTACAAATGCATTTTGTGCCTTATTGTATATACGTAAGGTTGCAATTACTGTGATTTGTATTTAATCGTCTTGCAGCACTTTTAAGTTTGTTTTTTCTTTTAACTGAAAAATTTCCAACTGCTGTACTGTCTGCTTCATTGATTTTCAAGATTCCTTAGTGTTGTTTTGTAAAGATTTTCTTACCGTTGCGGCGGTTTAATATTTTATGATGCTATGGCTTTTAAACTGTAAATTATAAATTAATTTTGATTGACATTATATGTGGGGGACAGCTTGCGCTAATTCCCCGTAGATCGCCTAGGTCAGCGTTTCTTGAAGAGATGAGGGTGATGATGATGATGATTACTTGATGAGGAGATGAATTTAAACACTTTTTCAGTCTTGTTCCAGGTAGCAAGCACACAGTAGTTCCGAAGCTGGGCAACGTTGGAGAGCGAGAGTCGTACTATGGCGGCCGACCCATATTTATATCGGCCCTGGTACCCAGCTTCTAGAACATTCCATGCCTCACCCCCTTGGAAGGAAAATTTATTAAATTTCGATGAAAATTACATTATTTTACAAAATATACATTGGTTTTATTTGTACAATTCTCTTAGCTATAATTTTACATAATAAACATGTTCGTGCCGACCTCCGTAACCGAAATAATTGCAAAAATCTATTTTTGCTATATTTATACTACCTCGCCGCCCCCCGATATAACGGTCGCCTCTGGCTGTCCCTCTCGCACGGGACTTCCTTGTCTGGGACAAGGATAGCCCGCTCGAGATGTATCCTATCTCCCTCACTTTTTGGTTACAGAAATCGGCACTACCGCACTGGCTCTAAACCCATCCCATTGAATGGCACTATTTTTCACTGTACACTGATTTCTCACTAAAATGTCCATAGTCCATACACTATTTACTGTCTGTCGTGCACATTATACTTCCCTAGTGAAACTGACGAACGCATTTTGACTAAACACTCTGTACAGTGGCATAACTAGTAACTACTATTCTTTTCTCTCTTTTATTTTTGAGAATTCTTTCTTAGTCTCATAACCTTGTTTGGCGAAAAGGTTATAACTTATAAGTTAACGGTGTTAATGAAAATTTCATAACTCGAGTTTAAATTAGGCTTTCACGCTTACGTCGGCTTACGTAACGTTACGCCTAACGCCGTAAGGTTTTTGTGTTTACGTAGGTAGGTGTAATCAAAAGTGAATGACCAGTGAAGTTTAAAACTATTATAGGCTGCGCGTAATTTTATGATCACTCAGCATAAGTGCAAGAGAACACGCAATGTTTGAATTTTGGGTCTCTCTCTGGTTTCCTTTTCAAATTTCATCTAATTTTTCAGATGGAATTGGAAACGAACGACGCGACGATACGCACCGACAGAAAGACACACAAATGCGCACACATACATGGCTATGTTTATATTTATAATTATTCTAATTATAACAATGACGAATTACTAAAATTATAATGATCCTGTCTGCCAAGCACAAGTTGAGTTGAGTTTAAACAACCACCTGCTGGGTCAAAATGACCCATCGAAAGATACGCATCAAGGGCAAAACCACATGTTCTGACTATATTTAACGATCATTATAACTATAGCCTTAAGGTTTAAAGTAGCATCATTTTTTCTGACTCATCGGAGCGGTAAGAGAGTGGGAATTTCACCAGTGGTAGAGTCCCATAAGAACATCTGTTGCGAGCTTTCCACTGGGTTATATAATTGTGGCGATGCATTTTAGGGTTATTAAGTTAAGGGTGTTTTTAGAGTCTATAGAACGCGGGGTTAGTATGCTTTTTGATATAACATAAAGTCCATGTCATACTCGTATCATATCCATTGTAAATGACGCTAATCCGCATAATGTTTCGCCGGTTGTGTTGTGTGCTTTGTGGCACTGATTTATAAGAAAACGAGCTTTTGCCCGCGGCTTCGCTCGCATTAAGCAGTATTATAACATACAAACTTTCATCCCCTATTTTAACCCCTTGGAGGTAGAATTGATTATTATCTACCTGCATGCCAAATTTCAGCCCGATCGGTCCAGTGGTTTGGGCTGTGCGTTGATAGATCACTATGTCAGACAGTCACCTTTGAGTTTTAGTTAGGGTGAACAAAAACAAGTGATAATAATTTAGGGTGTGTATGTGTTCCCTGTAGAGAGTTCTCTGTCAAAGTAGCAGCGCTGAAAGACCAAAAAATTTTTTCACTTTTGTATGGCCAAGGGCCTACTTTCACAGTGAAATCTCTACAGGGAACACGTACACACCCTAAAGTATTATCACCCACACAATATTTTTATTGACTCCGTCACACACTCACAAGTCAAACAAGAGTCTGCGAACGACTTCCGTCGCCTAATGAACAAGCCGTGATCAAATAAGTCATATTCCACGCCAATAACCGGGTTACGAAATATTGATGTAAGTATACTGGGCATTGTGATCGAAGAGACTGGGTATAGCATAAAATATTGTTAGTATTTCGTACTTTTATTAGACTTTAGACTTTAGAGGATTCGCAGTCATGTTTATGTGCTATAAATTATAATTCTCCCTGCTGCTAAACTAACAACAGGTTGGACTCCGGGAGTGAAAACTTGCACATTAGAAAGAGATTCCTACGCCGTGCCAGAGTACTATTATAATATATTCTGTGGCCGCACCCATCAAGGCGGTCTACTCTACTTTCTTGAGTTTTATATCCCACTGCTGGGCAAAGGCCTCTCCTAGGGGCTTCCACTTGTCTCTCTCTAATAACTCAAGAAGTTATTACTTCAAATATTCAATTATTAGATACCATTTATTACTAAGTTGAACAGTGACCAATTGAATATTATTAATATAAACGTCTAAATCACAATAAACAACATCTCACATACTTACATACGCAAAATTGATATTTATGTAAAATTTTGTAACACGTTCGTGATTTGGACTACTTTTAAAGATTCAGCTATTAGAAATGACCTAGCGAAGTTAACGCGCGGCGTTATGCCTTTACGATTTTTGGCCACGGCCACAGAATAGATAATAGTTAGGACTCCGATGTAGGACTCTACTTTTTCCTATTTCGAAGTAAAACTGCTCCTTGGGAGCTACGTGCCTCAGTGCATACAATTTGAATGTAGTGTCCAGAAATGCAGTTAAATATTCTTCTTTAGAGCTGCTCAAAAAACAGCGAGAACATTTTTACCAATCCAGTATTTCTTTTCTTGTCTTACTTGTTGTATGTTGTGATGACACACGAACAATCCGCCATATTATATGCATATTTAGCTAACATAATATGTGTAAAACCCTGCATATTCCTGGTCCCGTTACCTGACCCAAATTATACCAGTACCGGTGAAAGCGCTATCGATCACTTTATAAGTGTTGAATACTAATTTCATATCTTGAGGAGCAGAGGACGACGTAGCTACGGACAAATTTAATGGCCTATGTAATTTGGTTGGATTAGATATGAGAAATAGCTACTTACGGACAAATTAAATTGCAGGCAGATGGCCACGTAATTTGTTTGGACTGTATCAAGCCCAGCAGATACATACACAATATAACATTGCCTTGAAATAACTCTACCAAATAAATTAGGTCCATACACCATTTGTGTATAAATTTTCTCTGATAACTAGAGGCTTACTAGCTGTGCCCCGCGGTGTTACCCGCGGTTTAAGTGATATATCATAAAAGACTATGAAAAGTACCAATAATAGGGTCAAAACGGGACGACACATGGTTCTATAACGGTTTATGGTAGTGATGATGATTTAGATGATTGATTAAGATGAAGGTAATTTGCATAGTAGCATATGCTTTCCGCTCTTAAAAAAACGTCAAACTCCTAAACTTGTATCTATCAAGAATCAGGAGTTCTCTCAGCACCTTCCGAATCATGGTATACCTTGGTGCAAAATCTTACTTGTTGGTAGCATATGCTTAGAATACTGCTCACGAAACCGAAGTCACCACATATTTCCATATAAATTTTGAGGAGTTCCCTCGATTACTTATGGATCTCTTCATCAGGTCACCACTTTTATGAATATGGTACCAAATTTGAAAATCGGTTCACAAACGGCGGAGTAATCGTTGAAGATAAAAAACGAACATAACACCTCCCCCATTTCGAAAGTCAGTTAAAATTGTAGCCTATGTGTTATTCTGATGTATAAGCTATATTATTGTAAAGTTTCATTAAAATCCGTTCAGTAGTTTTTGCGTGAAAGAGTAACAAACATCCATACATCCATACATCCAAACAAACTTTCGCCTTTATAATATTAGTACTGACAATAAAACAAAACACTATTTAGAAGTACGCGATGTATGTTTCTATTTCTTCACGTTTAAGCCACTGAACCTACACTTAACCAATTTTCATGGAATTTGGTATTCCTTGTGATCTGGTAAAGGCATAAACTTATAATATACTGTGCATGATGAAATGATACACGCGAGGACTAAAGATATAATATTACATTATTGAAAGAAACACAAAATATATTGTACACGGACGTAGCTAGTTACAATGTTATTCTATGTCAGAGAGCGAATGTTTTTTCTGACAAGTAAAATATTTTCTCCTAAATTCCAAATATGAATTCCAAATAGTTTTCGTTCACACTCCAACAGTGCATTATAAGTTTATCGGTAAAGGATATTTTTATGACTGTAAAATATTCTCGGTGTCGTTACGCTTTTTTAATTTTTTGACCAAGTTCGAGTTGTCGACAGCTGCAAGTATTCGTATAAAATATTATATTTTAAGCTATCACATGGCTTGGAGCGCGGCAGCCGAATCAATAAATTCCGTAACGAAAAAACCCATCGTCCAACGTCGTTACAGTACGGCAGATTTCGGCAAGGTGGTTGACAAGACGTATGCGTGTAGGCTAGCTATTACTTTACCGCGGCAGTCTTAGAGTGCCACACGTATGACGTATTATTATATTGAGTGAATTTGAATTCCAATATGAGTAAGCCATGTTTAAAATTCACTAAGCGCGATGGCAAAACAAACTATGCGCATTGTTTAATATTCTGTCTGTCCGACGTCTCGATTTTGAGGGAATTCTCTGATACCGTAGTCATATTTTCTTTCTTATAAAAATATATTTTACATGAATAACTAATTCAAGGCCCGCTGTTTTTTTTCTGTCACCTGGCGTTTTTAATATGCCAGATAAAACAATCAGTCCTTATTATTACAGACGCTATGTTAATATTATTCTTATTAGCTGTAGGGGGTCGAAGCGCTAAACAGGAGAAAGTTCTCAAAAGAGAAAAATTAAAATATGTCAGTGCTCAACCAACTCAAGTCAGGTTGGGTTAGGACGTCACAGTGGTCAAGTACCGTACTATTTTCCAGCAAAGTGATTACTGATTGTTTGAGTGTTTTGAAAAATTTGCAATGTTTAAATAAATTTAGTTTCTACTTATTTATTACAGATATAAGTAGGGGAGAGGGGGGGTAGATTTAACAGGGGTAAGTATTAACAAATCTAACTACTAAATTAAATGATGATACGGTAAGACGTTCGATTTTATTAGTTCGGGCGAGGTCGGTGAATGATTTGCGACAATTGAGTTGTCCACCGGCCGCCGCGTCATGAAGTTATTGTACGTCGGTACAAAAATACAGGTAATCGAACATTGTACGTCTCGAATTTTTTGATTCATGCTGGTTTTGCGATTGCAGATTTTTATATAATTAAAGGTTATTAAGTTGTTAATTACATTTCCGTGTTATTTGATTAAATATACGTATAATTTTTTAAAAATAATTAGTTATATTCCAAAAGGTCCTCGGGGGCTAGTTTTAACAAATGAAACGGGGTAAGTATTAACCCGTTAATATTTGGCATTACAAGCCAGTTGGAGCTGCCACATCTGCCGAAAGAGGTACGTCGATCACTCTGGCGGAAGCGGTACACGCTATCGGAAACACCATACCACCGATGTTCATATTTCCGAGGATTCAATCAGATTCAATTTGTGTTGGAAGCGGTCCGCCAGAATCCACAGCAGCTCAGTGTGGATGACAGAAAAGGAAATTTATGTTATTTGAGAGAAGTTTTTAAGTTATTTAACATTTCAATATTGTTTTGTTTTTTACTTCCATGGTTAAATGAAATTCTAACAAGTTTTGCTAGCGTTAATACTTACCCCGTCACTGTTAATATTTGCCCCCGAAACGGGGCAAGTTTTAACCGCTGATTTAAAAAAAAATGCGTCTCCCTTCGAATCCAAGTAATTTAGATAAATTTTATGCTTAGTATATGCAAGTCATATAAATTTCCGTTACTCGGGTATAAAAATAATAACATAAAGTTTTCAAATTAAGAAGATAAATGACAATATTTAAAATCTGTTAGAACTAGCCTCCCTCTCCCCTACAAGATGTTAGTGTAAACACTGTTATCCTTGAAACCATCAAATAAACCCGTCAAAATGAACAACTTTTTCTATGAGAACAATGCTGGGAACTCAAAAAATCCGTCTTCATACTCATACAAATTGCCTATCCGGGCATCCGTATGGGTATGAAGACGGCATTTTTTTTTTTTGAGTTCCCAGCATTTTTCTTTTAGAAAAAGTTGTTCATTTTGATGGACTCATTTGATGGTTTCAAGGATAACGGTGTTTACACTAACACACTGTAAATTTATGTTACAGAAAAAGAAAAAAAGAATTAAGAACTAAGAAGACAAAGAGCCATCAGCCATACCTAAAAATTACAATGTGAATTGCATGCATTCTGAGAATACTGCCCCCTTCAGTCTGGGGCCTGTACCGGGTACCCTGACAAGTTTTTGCGAGCGCACCCGAAATTATAATTAAGGTCCTGACGCAGCTCTTGAGAATTTATATACGAATTGTGAAGGTCATCGACCTGCCTCTGTCACACCCTCCTCACATTACGAGTACAAATAAAGCACTGCTGATTAGAGATTTCTAAAGTAAGCGAGTAGGTGGATCACATATTTTTATGGAAATTGCCCTAGTGCTATCAGAGAAGTTGATTCTTAAGCAGATTGCAGACCTACGTTATTTGGTCGTGTTATGTCAAACCCAGTCGACAGATTACGAATAACATTGAATTGACAAAAACCAATAGGTCCGTCAACTGCATATGTAATCCAAGAAGTTTACACCCTAATGGAGGTATCATAGTGAACAATAGATTGAAGATAAAAAATATGTCCTTGGATGACGTCATTGTTATGTGCTATCCCTTTTCTTTAGGGTAACCAAAGTTTTGAATATTCTAGGACAAACAAGTAGTCTTAACTATTAGTACGGGAGCCCTAGAACAAACTTTCAAACAAATAAAAAAATAATTGTTCTAGGGCTTCCGTACTATACAGGGGGAGAACCTTGCTATAATTTACTAATTATTCTAATGCCCGGGCCGCACCTGTGTAGTGCTTCGTGCTTAAAACGATACCGTATCCAGGACAATCTGCGTGTATCGTAATCATAGCACAAAGCTTCGTACGATAGACGCATGTACGGCCGCGGCATTAGTCATACACTACGAATATTATATACTAAGGAATCGTAACTCTCATAATATTACCGTTTTAAATTTGGTTCCTTTTGATCTGTCATGTAACGTCAGCCTAGTACCGCTCAAGGTCACCTAAATATTGCAAATGTATTGAAATCTGTACCTATAAGGTACACTTTTTTGACAAGTTTGGCGTTTTGAAGCGCGCGTTAGGCGCGCGCTTCAAAACGCCCAATGTGTATTTTTAAAATGAGCCCAGTAGTTTTTGAGTTTATCCATTACAAACAAATCTTTCCACTTTAGAATATTGGTATGAAGTAAGATATTTTTCTTGGCTTTGTATATGAAATGGAGTAGAATTAAAAGACAGCTTCATATGAAAGATTTTTTATATTAAAGTCAAACAAAAAATTGGGGATTGATGGGTTTTAAGTAGTATTCTAATCAAATCAATCAAATCAAAATAATTTATTCATATAGGTCACACGGTAACACTTATGAACGTCAAGATTCTTAAATAGTTATTACAAAATAAACATCTCATTCTTAGATACATTAATACATGGTAATTATCACAATTTGACTTACATAAATTACTGACAAATTCCATTTTATATCTCTCTGATCATCTGATTTTAAACCTTTTTAACATTGGTTTTAATATATTTCTGTTATTTTTAAATAATGAACAAACAGGTAAAACGATAGCTTCTTGCACTTCCACAATTTGTTTCTTTTTAGGTGGTTCATTTTCATCGAGCTGAAAGAGGTAGCAATGTGAGATGAAAATGTAAATGATAATCTAAGTCTCAAAGTCAGCCATAAAATTTTAATGCTTACATATTTTTCAAGTATCGGCATTGCTGACGCTTTAGCGCAAGGAGTTTCTTGTGAGCTTGAAGGAATATTAAGACATTCCTGAAAAAAATAAGTGATATTAAGAAGAAGAAGACACAACTTTAAATGATTAGTTACCTTTTTTTTTATGGAATAAGGGGGCAAATGAGTAAACGGGTCACCTGATGGAAAGCAACTTCCGTCGCCCATGGACACTCGCAACATCAGCTGCAGGTGCGTTGCCGGCCTTTTAAGAGGGAATAGGGTAATAGGGGAGGTTAGGGTAGGGGATTGGGCCTCCGGTAAACTCACTCACTCGGCGAAACACAGCGCAAGCGCTGTTTCACGCCGGTTTTCTGTGAGAACGTGGTATTTCTCCGGTCGAGCCGGCCCATTCGTGCCGAAGCATGGCTCTCCCACGTATAAAATTACCTGAAGTAATCTCATTTCTTTATTCATACTAATGTACTATCTTCATCGTCTGTGTGTCTGTCTTTCTGTCTGTTGCATGCTTTACAACTGGACCGATTTTTATGAAATTTGGCATAAACATAGATAAGATGTTGAGAAAGGACATAGGTTACTTTTATTGTGTATAAATACATAGTTCCCATGGGAAACGGTACAACCTAATTTTGCCACAAGGAAGCCGCAAGATACCTCTAGTATTTAGTAAAATAATTCACTATTAGAACTTACCAATGTTTCGCAACACCCACAAATCTTTGGTATAGCAGATTTCAATAAGCGGTCAGGTCTATTGACATCATAGTCTTCAAGTTCAGATCGAAAGTGTAGGCTACAAATTCTGGCAGATTTATAATAATTTGATTTTAATGGTATTTTAGATAACCAAGCTTGCCTCAGGTCAGGGTCACTAGGGAACCTGTAACGTAAAATAGGTGCCATAAATGTAAAATGCTAAGTAAAGTATTACCATTGGAATACAAGGACAATCCAATCCAAACTAACTAATAGTCATCCTAGCCTAATATATAAAACTTTTGTCCATAACACCTTTATCGGGTAGTAAATCATTTGCAGTTATATGTACGAACTACGAGGACAATCCAATCCAAAGTACAGTTAATGGTCACCCTAGCGAAATGTAAAAAATATTTCATTTAATTAACTTACCCGTGAAATTTCACACCACAATTTGGATACCATGCACTTTTACAACCTCGAAGTACACAACTCATTGTATTTTGTATTAAAAATAATATGTTTTATTTACTTTATGTAAAAAAATCGAACAGAGATGCTGTCAACAATCGGCAGCCATAATGTTTTGACTACGTTCTGACATTTGCTTGTGTTGCTATTAAAAAAAAACTAACATTATAAAATGGGAGTAATGTGAATAAAAAAAAAACATAAGTTTATTTTTCTTTTTGCTTTTGATGTTATGCAACCAAAAAACACCCTTGAATTATTATTTATTTAATTGTAAGGTTTTTTTAATCGTGTATATGGGACGTATTTTAGGCTTAAAAACTAAAACTGATTTTGTTAATAGGGAAAATATAAAACACTTTGGCAACTCTGTGTTTTACAAGTGAGCGAGTGAGAACTATCAAAAGAAAAGAACAGGACATAACAAAAAGGTCAACAGAGTTCAAATATTTGATCTTCACTTTTTTGTTCTGTAGGAAAACTCCATTAGGGTGTAAACTTCTTGATGTAATCACTTTCTTCGATGGCACATGTACCTACTACTATATCTACTGTGTTGCCAGAATCCCCAGCCGTAGCAAACCCAAATAGAATTCTTTGAGCAAACCACGAAACCCTTTTTTTAATATAATCTCAGCCAGAGGCCATGCTAAAACTGTCTAAGAACTCGCAACGAAACTAACAGAAGAAAATAGAAGGAGTAGGAACGTACTCCAATTTTTCCTTCCCCATACAAAGCACAGCACTTCATTTGACAGCACAAAGTTGCAATAACCGAAAATCAAACTAGGTCACTACATGTTAATCTGAATGTGTAGTGGCATCTTCTGTGATGCGAGGATCGCCAGCCAACCAACCACGAAAACCGTTTGATATGATCTCAGAGAGCCTGAGGGATTTGCTAAAGATCTATGGGCGCCTCGCGATTGCCTCGCACGTAAATTCCCTGTGTGATATCTGATAAGACTCAAATTGTTAAAAGATTAGACACTGGATTCCCGTTACCGTGGTAGGCATTATGCAGGAGATATTCCAAAAGTTTTCGGTTCCAATCAATATGGAAAGAAAAGGTTTGAAGTAAAAACTTATTTAGCGGCGTTGAGCGTTTTTGGATGGGTAAAAAATGTCAAACTCGCGTAAGAAGTAAGAGCGTGTGATCCACAGACATAGATCATGATATATACCGCATGTGTATGTACTTCGCGTGCTATATCGCGCTCCCAAACGATGAGCAATGCTCGTCTTTCGAAAGTCTGAGGAAGATGAGACTTCCAACGCGGCGTAGGGCAGAAATGCCGTCTTTTTCTACTGTACGGCGAATATAAATACTCCTGCTGTTTAGTTTTAACTTCCGCTGTCAGTCGGTTTTTAATGTGCCGTTGTTTTCAATAGCCACCTCTTGGCACATTGTATACGATGATTAATGACAATTACCGAGATCCGCAAAAAATGACGGTCAACGATACACGACGATTATGCAATTTCACATCCATTATGCATTCGCCAGCAGACCGAGGCGATTAATATGTATACCGGGATGAAAACCGCAAGAAAACTGTTTGTACACACAACATAAACACACCGAAATTGTCTCTTTGAAAGTAAATTAACACAATCGTTTGGCGTTCGAATTTTGATATTTTTTTCTGGTGTTCTGTGGATAAGGACTAAAGATGATACGTTATGATTCGCTCGACTAACGTCGCGAAAAAAATACATTTACTCGTAAACTGCATACACATGTGTGGTTAGACAATTTATTGTATTTGTCTAATATAGCGATTTTTGTAACGTACCTACTCAATCTTGGACAAAACAATGTGTTACTATAACTTTTGTAACATAATATTATATGTTGATGATATTTTATTGAGGTGTAATCAAAATAACCAGACAACATACTTTAACATTTTATAGTACATATTATATTATTATGAAGTTTGGACTATAACAAGGGGTTAAGTGCTGTTAAGTACTCAAGAAGGCTTTTAGTAACTTTAAAACGATAAGAAATTATTTTCTAAACGACCATTAAATGCATTAAATCTGAGCGTTTATTCGTGTTTACGAGCTTAAATCGAATAAAATCATCCCCTAGTGAAGCGGGATGGCTCGCTAATAGAAAATGGAATGGAATAATAAATTACGTCACGTCAATCCCGCATTTACTATTCTATTTCGTTCCTGTCAATCCCGTATAGCGCGGGTACATAGGTGATAGGAGTAATATTAACGCCTCCGTGGTCCAGTGGTTTAGAGCGTGGCTGTTGACTTGGAAGTCATGGGTTCGAATTCCACGTTAGAAACATGTTATTTCCAAGTTTGGTTAAGATATATTTTTTTAAATGTAAATAAAGGGGCAAACGAGCAAACGGGCCACCTGATGGAATGCAACTTCCGTCGCCCATGGACACTCGCAGCATCAGAAGAGCTGCAGGTGCGTTGCCGGCTTTTTAAGAGGGAATAGGGTAATAAAGGAGGGGAGGGTAGGGAAGGAAATAGGTTAGGGGATTGGGCCTCCGGTAAACTCACTCACTGGGCGAAACACAGCGCAAGCGCTGTTTTACGCCGGTTTTCTGTGAGAACGTGGTATTTCTCCGGTCGAGCCGGCCCATTCGTGCCGAAGCATGGCTCTCCCACGTATAAAATATAATGCAGGCTGATCACCTGATTGTCTGACAAGTAAGATGGTGAAGGCAATGGGCATGTAAAAAGTTGGTCCTGCGCCTGATCTCTCGCCAGTCGTATCGGTCTTTCGTCTCACTGGCTTATGAGAGTACAGGAATAGAGAGTGCTCTGACTGAACTGAACTGTATCTGATTTTAATCATACTTCAATCTTCATCCAGGTTTAAATGAATTGAAGTCCATCTTTTTTAATATCTATGGACGCTTCACACCACGTCAGTCTGGCCCCGTGGTAAGTACCCGAAGGACTTGTGTTACGGGTACCAGACAACGGAAATATTAAATAATACTTGTATACTATACATATATTTAAGATTTTTATTATATGATACACATCTATATATTCATATCTATATATTAATACGTGAGAGAAAAACTTTGTAACCCTTTTTAAGAAAAATGGGGAAACGTAGGTGCATGAAATTTCGCACAGTTATAGTTTATATAGTGAACTGTGAAGGAGTGCATCGAGCTAATATTATTTTAAAATGATGCTTTTATCATATATATTTTTAACAAATAAAACGTTACACACACTACGACACTACTACTAGGAAAAATGACAGATTTTTGAGTGACAAGCCTATACATACGAATTATATTATTTTATTTATGGTTGAAGTGTGTTGACAACGAGTTGACAAATTGAAAATGAATTATTGTTTTTTTATTTAATTTTAAATACTATTAAACAATGCTTAAGCGGCCAGTCTGAGTTCAGCTGAGTCCCAGAGACAAGAATTGAAAAAACTATAATGAAGTCAATATTTTTTACAAAATATAGGTCCTAATGTCGTTGCAAGTAAGGTCGAATTTCGACCATTGGGCGATCTCTAGTATTAATTAATACACATCCATGACTCAGGAACTTTGAAAACTTTTTGTTCCGAATTTCATCAAAATAGGTTTAGTGGTTTTAGTGTAAAGAGGAAGCAGACAGACACACTCTGGAATTTATAAAATTTATATGGATTTAAGCTAAAAATAATGAAAAAGCCAGCCACTAGGCGAACCAAGTAGTTGACTACACTACCAATTGATACTATTGAAATCAGTAAGTTTTTAATAAGTTTCTAGCTAGTAGCTGGAAACAAGATACAAATAAATTATAATAAATAATAATTTCTTTTAAAAGTAACATTTTCATTATTTAATAATGAAAATGTTAATGATACTATTCTACACATTCTAAAATAGGTTTGTGTTAGGAATACACCGGAATTCGTTCTCAATTCTCATTAAACTGACCCCGGGGGAATATTGATTTCTGGTCGTTTTAGGAAATTGAATTGTATGGAGTGTATACTATAGAATAGACTACTAGGTAGTGAATAGTGTTAGTGTATATTCTAGCAAGTAAGGTACCTATTCCTCTGAAATTCGTTTCTCGCACGGTTTTCGCACTCGTGCTACTAACCGTGCGGAATTTCGACAAAATATGAAGTTGCCGGTAATAGTTCTGACTAGTACGGTGCTCGCGCGAGAAACGAATTCAATAAACAAAACTTTGTTGACTACGGAACCCTAAAACGGAACCCTAACCAGCTGTTTTTTTGTATATTGATAGGTTAATAGTTATAGGAATTTAAGAGTAACATTGTCCTATAAATAGAGCAATCCATATTTTAGGACCATCAAATCAAAATATTAAATCCTTTACATCTCTGTTAGCTACCACTTTCGAGAATTTCCGCAGAGGAAATTGTCGTTCGTCTTATCAAAATGAAGCTACTCACGAAAAAATTAGCTTGATAGTAATAAAAAAAAATCTAGAATCTAGGGAACCTGCACAGCAAGTACATTATTCCGGGATAAAAACTATCCTGTATTTAACTTGAGACTAGAAGTATTTCCATACCTACTTAATTTCATCAAATTCTGTTCAATTCTGTTCAATGGTGACGAGGTAACAGACGGGGAAGAATTTAAAGGGTGCCCCCCTTTAAATTCTTCCCCGTCTGTCAGAAAAATAAAGACTCGCACTTGGCCTACTTTTTTATCTATCCTAAAAAAGTGCTTTATGAACTGTTCACTTCAGGACATGACAATACGACAGCAAAGAAAGACAATCCGTGTTCCTACGCCTTTCAAGTCTTTGATTAAGCCTTAGAAGTTTATTGAAGTTTGAATAAACCTTTCGAGGTTCATTCACAGTGAATGAACCGGTTCCCCTCAGCTAAAGCTTTTGAGGTTTAATTTGAATAAGAAAATAAATGAATGAGTTGTTAAGATCTTCTTTAATACGGATGTAATTAGAATTTATAGTAGTTTTTGATGGCGAGGTATTTAAATTTTTGATGTGTTTTTATTTACTTATGTAATACTTATTTTTTTCATACTTTACTATTTGCCAGAATAGAGCGAAGCTACATAAAGTCTTTATGTATGTAATATAATAATATTATGTACTATGTTTGTCCACCCACGATTACACTTTAATCTCCATACTCCATTTCGAATTATTTTACTCTAAAACCTGAATTCAGTATGGGCAGTATCGAGGGCAGCTATAATGCTACCAATTAAAATGTCTCGTGTAACGTGTTAGTGTTAGTGCATTAAATAAATATAAATTAGCACATTATTTTTTATCGACTTTAAAGTGTTAAGACTTCGATTTAAAGAAATTTGAAAGAACACAATTTATTTTTAACGTCCAAAATTCTATTTCAATGAGAATTGAGATACCATTTTACAATAATATTGCATAACTGCCGACGAAAAGTAGCTGTTAATTTATTATGTCGTTATGATATCAATAAAACGCTGTTTGGTCATAATGATCGAATCAAAATTACTTTGAGACCGTTATTATAGCGTGGATGTTATATTTAGTCATCTAGTTGAATTAGGCTGGCAACTGGTTTTTTTCGCCGAAAGATGCCGTTCCGCATTACACGAGAGTTGGGAATACTCCACAGTAATCCCCAATTCTCGAGGAATGTGGCGTCTATGGGCGTAACAAGTCCTACATATTATTATCCACTCTGAATGTGGCGTCCCGCGTCTTTGGGCGTAGCAAGTCCTACATATCTGTAGGACTTGCTACGCCCAAAGAGTGGAGACTGGACGCAGCTCTACCCAATAAAACTCAGCGGTACTCTAACAGCACCTTGGCAAATTCTCGGCAACATCCTGACATCCACCACTCTAGCGATGGCTTACACTGTGGCACCTATCGCGTTGAGGGTGTTCGAACGCCTCTAGGGCACCTATACGACAACTTTGCCTTTGGGCAACTTGTGAACGCTTCAGCTCTTCGCCGTAGTTGCGGAGGTTATCATGTTTCCGTGGTTTCGGCAAAGATCTTTTGGAGTACCGCCACAGTCGAGTACATATTACAAGGTACTGCCAAGATTTAGTAGGCAGAGTGTCCACTACCATCTCTTTGGGCGCCTCCGTGGTCTAGTGGTTTAGAGCGTGGCCTTTGTCTGACAAGTAAGATGATACTTGCGTCGGATGGGCATGTAAAAAGTCGGTCCTGCGCCTAAACTCTCGCCAGTCGTGTCGGTCTTCCATCCCACTGGGTTATGAGAGTGAAAGGAATAGAGAGTGCTCTTGTGTACTGCGCACACACTTGGGCACTATAAAATTACTCCTGCGTACCTGGCCTGGTTTCAATGAAACTGGCCACCGTCACCGAAACCGGTGTGGAGAGTATTATATTATTATTATTTGGGCGCAGCGAGTCCCACAATTCTGCGGTTACCCCAATCCTCTGCAGAATTTGAAACGGCATTTCTCATCAAAAATATTTGAGAGGTCATAAATTTCCATAATAATAATTAATAACCAACAAGAATGTTTAGACCAAGAAATATTATACTTTAAACATTTGACGTAAGTTAACTACTTACCTAATTATGAAGAAATATTTAACTAGCACCTAATTTAAAAATTTCCAAATGACGCAAATACAACTTTGAAATTCAGTAAATGGGACTAGGCATTCAGTTGGCTGACAAATTTAACTATCTGAACTATATTTTTTTTACATTTTTAATAAAAGAAAAGTCTCATTATTATGATAATAACAATTAGTAATAACATAGAGTTTGCAGAGCCTTTCTCTATTATTTTTAAGTACAATGTTATGATTATGTTTTTATATTTTTAGCGATCATTATGATTATGGTTCGTGTAAATTTAATTGCTGTTATAATCAAAACCAAACATTAACTCAACACTTGTTAGTGCTAACAATGAAATCTGAGTAGCATCACGCACTATATTTAGTAGATGTAGAGTCTAGGTCTTATGCTGTAAAAAATACAGCCTAAATTCCTATAATTTACATATCTTTGTAACCAAAACAATGAAAGGAGTTGTGTATGCGTATAAATGAAATACATTATATTTTGGTTATGTACAGTCTTACTTATCTGTTACCTAAAACTATGAAATAGGTGTTGCCCATGGGTATATGATATACTTTGGATAATATTATGTAGAGTCTTATTAATAGAGTAATTCCTATAACATAATGAAATGAAGTTATCATGAGTATAACTCAAATACGTATGAAAGATTTCGACCGATTTATATGTATATGTATGTATGTACATTATTTTGGATACTCTATATTCTAACGCATGGGAAACTAAGCTTTAACATCTAGGTCGTAAGGAATACGTACGTTTTAGTTTGATCTTGATTTTGTTCCTCGGACTCCAAGTCAACAGGCCTGTAATGTCAACAGCGCCCCGCACATTCATTTACTGACACAAACTCATGTTTGTTTCACAAAACAAACACATTTGACACATCTCGATCTAATCTCACACATTTTTGTGACGAAACTCGATTATTTCAACGGGATACGTAATTTTTACGACAATATCGCGGTCTTGCGTGTGAGCAACTGTCATTTAGTACAATACTCCATCGCCAGGCGCAGCGGAGGGAGATAGCAATAAAACATAATGCGTGCGAAAGAGATAGATGTAGCAAAGCCTCAAAGCTGTACCTGTATGCATAACGCACTGATTTGGTTCTTGTCTTTGTTACTGTTACTACGCTCTACTGCTTTCCAATTATTATTTTGGCAATTAGGCTGTTTTTTGTTTGAATATTATGTAAAAAATTTGAAAGTAACAATTTGCATGAAACTTTCGAAGCGGAAGTCGCAAATTCATTTGAATCTTTCAGCTCTACCACATTATCACAATATTTACCCTAAAATATATTGTAATACCAAAGAGTAAAGAGAAACGCTTTAAAATAACTTTAAATTCAGGAAAAGCACTTTATCGTGATGAATTGTGTACTATAACTCTACGCAGGTAATCAAAATCTCAATATACATTCACAAAAAATATACCTAATTAATAACTGTACTCGGTGAAACATGGCGGTAGCGGTCATTGACTCCATGTCAAAAAACTTGTCATTTTCTATACAAAGCCGCGATTGACAACATCTGACACTTCATTGTCAATGTGGTTTATATAGTAAATGACAAGTTTTTGATATGGAGTCAATGACCGCTACCACCATGTTTCGCCGAGTACAGTATAGCAGGTAATGTCAAAAATTTAATGTCAATGAACATTTACAAAAAATGTTTTTCCCAGACAGAAAAGTTTTCACAGAAAGCTTACGCGATGAGCTGGAAGCAGATCAGCAAGGCTGGCCTTTGGGGAGGCCTTTGCCCAGCAGTGGGAGAGTACTCGTATAAGCTTATAATAAAAAAATCGTCCAAGTTGCGCACCGATATAGAGCCAAAGTAGGAAAAAAATTGTGTTCTTGTATGGGAGTTCCCTAAAAAAAGATACTTATTTTATTTTTCCGGAGGCAGACAGACAGACGGACAGACATCGAAGTCCCAGTAATAGGGTCCCGTTTTTACTTTTCACCCTTTGGGTACGGAACCCATAAAAGTAATGTAACAAAAATATTAGCGTGAGACTCATATTATAATCTTTACACCATGATGAGGAACTGCTAAATTAATTTATGTTTGAACATAAATTCCGGTATTTTAAGTAGCTAAGTAAACAGAATCGTTAATTTTCGACGATCACTTTAATTTTAATGGGTTATACAAGTTTAACACGATAAAAACTGTAAACATATTATTTTTTATGTATTCCATTAGTTATGTAACAAAACATAATTTTATATTATTCATTAGCACTAACAAAAAGTCAATTTTGGTAACTTTACTAATTCATACCATATCTATCATAAATGCGAAAGTGTGTCTGTCTGTCTGTTGCCTTTTCAGGTTCAAACTACTGCTAAAATTTGGTATGGAGATATACTCTGAGTCCCCAACGACATAGGATACTTTCTATCCCGGAAAAATGTACGGTTCCTGCGCGATTATCGAAACTCGCAAAATTTGCCAACCGGCACCTTTAAGCTCATCTAAAAATCGCGTGTTCTTAGTTAAATTTTGCTTTTCAACCTAAATTTCGCTTTTTTCTTTACATTTTGAACTCCGAGCAAAGTTTGGCTAACCCATTCCCAGGGTGTCAGTCTGCCATTATCATCTGTCTCAAACCACAGATGTCAGATTGTTTCAAAATTGTCTTGTTTGGTAGTCACCGTAAAATGACCCTTTGGCTACTGAAGCAAGTCGGTTTCGGTCTGGTTCCTGTAGGCAAACGCACGGCCCAATCTAAAGACACTTCGACTCAGGTTGTCCCATTGTTACCAAAGTGTGTACCCAATTGTCTAGGTCAGCGATTTTCTAACTTTTTTAACGGTGCAACTCTTTAGAAATTCAAATTTGAGCCACTGTAGCAAGAAGTCCTTGCTGTCTGATTTTGAGTCCATGCTGTCTGGCGACTTTTCTAAAAATGATTAATATTTAAGTATAATAATATTACATTTAGTAAAAAATATACTCTTACTCATGAATGAACCTAAAAAGAAAGCAAAAATATGCAAAAATTAACGACCGCGACATAAATAATGTATTCGCGACGTTTGAAGGCAAATACAGAATCAGAATATATTCCCTGGAGTACTGAAATAATGAGAACCAGATAAACCAAAGGATAACGCCTATTCTATTTATAAGAAATTTATTGTAAGATTTAGTTTATTGAGAAGCTGTATTTTTGTGGTAAATTTTATCGTTAATAATTTTGCCAGGAAAATTTTAAATTTTTACGCCATTTTGGTCCTATAATAATATGCGTATTTTAAAGTCATGTCAGTTATAAGCTACTAAGTAAAAAAATAAAATATAAAAGAAAATAGTTATTTAAAAATACAATATTATTTGGGGCTACAAAATTATTTTGAAATAAGTGAATCTAATAATAGTATATAAGTAATACGTTTGTTATGCTTTCAAGCGAAAACTATTCAATCAATCATTTATGCAACTTTGAAAGTATACATTTTTGGAGGTACTTATAAGAAATTAATAATAATTTTATACAGTATCTAGATACTTTTTTATATTTTTTTAAACAAATAAAATATATTTTGAACCAGAAGCGAAGCCGCGGGATAAATTACTGTATTGTAATAAAATATAGTATGTCACAAGATTCCGTCCCAAGACCGACCTCCTAATCTTTAACTGATGGATTATATTTAATTATGGGATTAGGGGTTGAATCCCCAATTAAGAACAACTTACAGATGCGACCTTTTTCGTCTGAAGTAATGAATTGGGCGGGAAAGTGATGATTAATGGATTGGACTTTTACCATAAAAGTGTCTTAAACGTCCATAAAAAATGCGCGAAAATTGAGTTTTGTTATTGCTGAGTTTCTTATGTTAGAAAGTCTTATTGATACCCAAAAAATGTAATAGACAAAAAATATCACAATGATTTGAGATTATTTTGATTATCCATACATATTCTTATATATAAAATTCTCGTGTCACAATGTTAGTCACCGTACTCCTCCGAAACGGCTTTACTAATTTTAAACAACTTTTATATGCATATTCAGTGGGTCTGAGAATCAGCTACTGGGTACTTTTTATATTGAGAAGTGCATTTTTTAAATAAATAATAGTAAATTATTACAACTCGAGACTGACGGCGACCATTGTACTTTGTGCGACGGGATAGCGATGGACGTTGCCATGGTGACATACTTATTTAGTCACTTCAATAAAATAATACGGGCGAAATACTTTAATTGGCAAAGAAACGTTTGCCGGGACAGCTAGTAATCCATACAATACAAAATATATATAATATATTAATTTTCATAAATTTCCATATAGGTACTTAATCCATACTTACAAATATTAATCTGAAAATACATAAATCCACAGAAAATTTTAGTGTTTCTACGAAATGTTTTTCCATATCTCACGGAAATCATCTTTATTTACAACTATAGATGTAAGTAATTTATAAATGAGTGCTCGATAATTTGACAGCTGTCAGATTATTGGAAACCTGTCAGATTAATATCCAATAAAAAAAAATTGATTAAGCAGACATATCGATATGTCTGGCTATCCGTCGAAATAATATTTCAACAATGATTAATTAATTCTTTATCTCTATTTACAATCGTCGAACTTCAAACAGAGAGATTAAATACAGCTTAGAGGGGCAAAGTTTTTCCATTACTATGGGATTCAAAGCTCAACAAAGTTTTCAAAGAGATGAGTTGATTCAATAATATGCTTTATTGAAAGCAAATACGTTGTACTTTTCTGTAAACATGTCGTAATGGCAACAATTGAGAAATTGACATTGCATTAGCAGATAGTGTTCACTGTTTGTCATTTCCCGGGTAAAACTTAAGGGCTTAAAAGAGGTTTAATACATTAGTGAAATGGCATTCAAAATAGATTCAGAACTATTCTGTTGTATAAATGTTAAATACAACCCTATTCTAAATATTAGAAATCATTATCCTTTCCCTGTTTTCATTTTTTTGTGAATTAGCATATTTTCCTGTTAAAAAAAAACCTCTGAAATTGTTCATAAGCGTCTAAAACTTCTCCACAGTTTTACACAGCTTTACTGTCATTTTCCAGCCAAAACGTCTCCGGAACCCCAAAAACCCCAACTCGCGCTTAACCAGCCCCCGAGTCCCGCATACCACCACAATTGGCTACAATTGATCAGTTCCAATAGTTAGTCCAATAACCGCTTGTTAACTGTGAAACAGTAGACACTAGCTGTTAAATATCATACAGTCATCTATATGATGGTTTAAATCACAAATATTTATTGGAACTAATTAATGCATATTCAGTGGGTCTGAGAATCTACTGAGTACTTATTATATTGATAAGTGCATTTGTTGAATAAATAATAGTAAATTATTACAACTCAAGACTGACGGCGACCATTGTTTGTGCGACGGGATAGCGATTGACGTTGCCATGGTGATGTACTTTTTTAGTCACTTCAATAAAATAATATGGGCGAAATACTTTATATGGCAAATAAACGTTTGCCGGGACAGCTAGTATACTGTAAAAAGGTCTTTCAAGGTTAGTTTGGGCAAAAGAGTTTAATGAAACAAATCCATACTAATATTATGAAAGTGTGTCTGTCTGTTACCTCTTCACGCCCAAACTGGGCATGGAGTTCCTTTGAGTCCCGGGAAAGGACATAGGATACTTTTTATCCCCGAAAAATGTATGGTTACGAATTTTGGTGTGTCATCTAGTTTAAAAATAAAATAGGGATAATTTACAGCAATCAAAAACGGCTGTCATTTTCACACAATTCTAATTTCGCTATCCTAATATTTAAGCCAAAAAGTTCCCTACAAGATATTCGGAAATTTTTCGATCAAACATTTACCCAAGAATTTCAGGGTCGAAGTTGACGGGTGTAAATTTTAGATTAATTAATATACACCCACGGCGGAAGTTTTCCCCAATTTTCCTAATTTTCATTATCATCGGGTGATTAAATGTTAATTGGCGTTTTTACGTATTGTTTAACTACATCTAAAATGAATAAATAAAAATTATAAAATACGTTTATTTGAGGCCACTTACAACTGATATTATAATATTATGTTGTTAGTATACAAATGACTTAATACTTAACTTAGTTTTAAGTCCTTTGTATGACACTTCTAAAAATTAATCAATTTAAGTTTTTGCCACACTCTGGACCTCAGGGCACAAAAATCTTATAATGTAACCACACAATATGCCGCCGACTTCGGTAGCAAGGCAGTCTGAAAGCCGGCGGCAAACCCGGCGGCATGTGTGGATGCGCCATTAGCTCAAAAAAAACATGTTTAATTATTAAGTGAACTTTTGAGAATCCAAACGTCAGGTCTTATAGGAGAGTTAAGAAAAAGGCGGAAGAGAAAAGTGGCGAATAAGCTCTAGCGACAAGAGCCCTCCTTTTAAATAAAAGACAAAGGAGAGTCCTTATCACCGTAGCTCTATTACTCTAGAGTCACCTAGAGTCTAGAGTTCTAGACACTCTAGATGACAGTTGACAGTTGACACCCGCTACTCCGTCGCGCCAAAATTCTTTTATGGCGCGGGGACTGTATATTTTTCTCGAGATGAAAGTATCGTATGTCCTCTCAAATCACCATACCAAACAGCAAAATCGGTTCAGCGGTGTGGGCGTAAAATGGCGACAGACAGACATACACATTTTCGCATTAAATATGCGAAAATGTTATACATAATAATTTATTATAAGTATGGACTTAATTTAAGAAGTAGGTATTATTAACTGAAACTACCCTGGTATTTTAAATCTATACATATAAATAAAATTGGAGTGTCTGTTTGTAATATTGAAAGAACCGTTTTTTACTACATGCATATTATGAATGTATGTAGGGTACATACACCAAAACAATATTTTTTACAATTTTTGTCTGTATGTCTTTCTGTCTGTCTGTTTGTTCCGGCTAATCTCTGAAACGGCTGGAGCTATTTTGCCGGGACTTTTTTTGGTAGATAGCTGATGTAGTAAGGTGTAACTTAGGCTACTTTTTAACCGACTTCCAAAAAGGAGGAGGTTATATTTTACTTTTTTCATATTTGTTAGCGGACTATCCATCCATATATATTTCAAAACTAAAATAATATTCGTACAGCTTTATTCTCAATTCGAAATTGTTAATTTAATAAAATATAACCCACAATATTAAATATTGGGTAGTTTAAAATGCAAATCGGCGGGGTATAAATTCACGCCGGGCCACCGCTTATAAATTCATCAGCTCTAGAGAACGCCAATTGTTCAAATTCACGTGTTGCTACAGTTTGCTTGTAGGCGACGCACTACACCATAGGCTATAAGTTATGATAATTTATTAGAATTATTTCTGTGTAAGAAACAGTGTTGAATGCATGGTCTATGTTGTAAGTTTAAATAATAAGCTCTTTGTATTTGTTTTGAAATATTGCTAACACTTTGTGATTTGTATGCTTTCGATAAATAAAGATTAGGTGCTGAAAGAGCGTTCCCATAGGAAAGGGCTCAGGCCCTTAGCCCGGCACCCCGGGACCCACAGTCGCAACCTAGTCGCAACCAAAGCCGCACGCAAGTCGCACGCGAAGTGACACTCTACTTATTGAACGCTCCGACGCACCATAGTTTTTCTAATTCGTGGTTTTATTAAATCCCCTATAATTTCTGGTCCTTCGAGCCGGATCTCGAACTAATACAATGCATCGTACAACTAGATCCCGCGCTAAATTGTTAGAAAAATTCGAAAGCGCTTCGGAGCACGTGTTGTCGCGAGAGTGTCACAAACAACCAGAATCGCGTAAAATATCTAAGTCGGACAATGTGAAAAGTGAGTCTAATGTGTCAATATCGTCATCGTCTCTACTGAGGCGAAAACAGTTGGAACTAGCGGCAGCCGAAGAAAGGGCTAAAATAGCCATGGAACTAATCGACAAGAGGCTCAAATGTGACTTAGCCTTGGTCGAGAGTTCCTCCAGATGTAGTGAACCTGCTAGCATCGACGGGAGTCACAACAACGTTGAGAGTTGGCTGGAACGTAGTGAACAGCCGTCACCAGTGGCGGTAGCAACGGCAGCGGAGGTGGCGCCGGCACCTAGCGCAAACGCATGCGCACCTAGTCGGGCTACTGCTCCAGACGCCGGAGGAATTATTCAGCTCGCTCACACGTTGAAAGACATCATGATCTCGTCACAACAACATCAAGACGAACGACTACTCTCACGCCTATGTACCCCACGAGAATTACCGACATTCAGCGGTGAATGTAACGAATGGCTACACTTCAAAAGCTCCTACGAGGAATCTACACAGGTATGCCATTTCAGCGACTCCGAGAACTTATGGCGACTACGCAGAGCGCTCCGAGGCGAGGCCAAGGAAGCCGTCACCGACTTACTAATCGGCGGCACCTCGCCAGCTATTGTAATGGAGGCGCTAGAGCTCAGATTTGGACACCCAGACTTAATCGTCCAACAGCTCACTGCACGAATGAGAAAATTATCGCCACTCTCGAATAATTATCACAATGATATTATTAACTTTTCCATGAAAGTTAATAACTGTGTTGCGACGCTGAATACACTCAATCAGCACGATTATCTACGCAGTCCTGAATTACTGACGTCAATCGTCACCAAGCTGCCGAGTGTTTTAATAAGTAAGTGGTCGGACTACGCTTACGACAAGCTAGCTAGCAGCGTACCAAAACTGCAGCTACTGGCCACATTTCTAAAACGAGAAGCTACTGTGGCCTCGACAGTCGGAGTTACTCACCTGCGAGACAACCGGAAAGCCGACCCGGCGCCTCACGGACGAGCAAAGCCGGACGAGAAACAGAGGCAGCCTATGTACTACAATCGCCCTGTACTCGCGACGGCAACGAAGACCTTTCGACCGACGGCATCGATAAATTGCCCGTTCTGCTCAAAATCTGCGCATCTACTTGCCGAATGCCGATTTTTCAATAGAGCAATGCGAAAGGACAGATGGAATTTTGTGAAAGCAAAATACCTATGTTTTTGCTGCCTGCAGAAGCGACACGAGAAGACCGCATGTCCCGCACCTCTGTGCGACATCGATAACTGCGGACTGTCGCATCACCGACTTCTACACTTCAAGAAGCCCCCAGTCAACAAGCAGGCTACAGCGAGCACGGCCACCTACGAGCCGCAGACGGCCGACGGCGAGTCATCATCGTCAGCGTGCAACGAGACCGTGGCGCACATGGCCGCCCCTCGGCGCGAGTCGAGCGGCCCCGCGAGCCCGGCCGCCGACGTCGCCGACGCCGGTCTCCAAGTAAATAGTGAAGTGCTACTAAAAGTTGTGAAAGTCAATCTCAGTGGCCCAAAGGGCACGGTGAGTGCATTCGCGTTACTAGACGACGGTGCATCCATATCCATAATCGATAAGGACTTGGTGAGTGATTTAGGTCTTATAACTTGTCAGTCTAGACCCATAAAATTTATTTGTGCCTTTGGAATTGAAATATATCAATCTGATGTACCTAAAGTGTCCGCTACTATAGCTGGAGCTTTCGAAAATAAAAGTTTTGATGTAACTCTACGTGTTGTTAACAAATTAAATTTGCCTAAACAAAATTTGTCTTCTGTTAAAAATGTAAAATGCAATCATTTGTTAAAAATTAAGGACAAAGTTTGTAACGAATGTGTAGTGCCTCGTCTACTTATAGGTCAGGATAACTACTCTCTTATCGCCCCTCTTGAGATTCTGCACGGTAACAAGCAGGAACCATATGCCACGAGATGCCTCCTAGGCTGGTCCATTCATGGCCGCATCGGTCTCGCTCACACTCCCGTGAACGGCCACACCTCTCATCTCGCTCACTCAGAGGAACACGATAGGAACATTACAGAATTAAATAATTTAATTAAACAATCATTCGAACTAGACTCGATAGGAGTATCGACCTTACGCCGCGAAAATGCGGCACACTTAAGAGCAGTGCGTATGTTAGATGAAACTGCACGAAATGTAGGTAATCAATGGGAGGTAGGTTTACCCTTCACGAAAGATAAATTGGAATTTCCCAATACGTATGATTATGCACGAAAAAGGATAAAAAGCTTAGGTAATAAGTTTAAGTTTGACTCTACGTACGCATATAAAATATATCGTAGAGAGAAAAGATCGTGGCTGAAAGATTTGAAGTGCCTGCCCTCGCTTCGAATTCCACGATATTACGGTAACGCACATGAGTGGACGCATTGTTACTCAGCGGAACAGATGTTTACGCACTTCAACAATACAACAAAAAATGAGTGCGACATAGTTGAAAAACAAATGCATATTTTTGCGATGCTTCTTCTAAAGCTTACGCAGCTGTGATTTATTGGCGCTTGACACGTGCCAACGGACGTGTACTAGTTAGTTTTATAGCTAGCAATCGAGGCTTTTTGTTTTTGAAGCTACCTGAAGGTCAATGGCCCAAGGACCGTAAGTTTAAACAGATGTTAGATGACGCAAAATGCGAGGAACGAGTTGTACATTTGGTAGCAGTAGGTAATAGACATCCCTTTGGTTACACCGGCACCGGAGTAGATTTTTTTTTGGACCACTCGAGGTCACTGTAGGTCGAACGAGACAGAAACGTAACTGCTGGCGTCATGGGGTTGCAGTTGTAAGCACGACCCACGCGGGCCGCGACGGACGAGTCCGCATTGTTGATGTGCGCACACGCACCAGTGTGCTGCGCAGACCTGTGACGCGCGTCGCCTTACTGGCATCATAGGATAGTAGTGCCAACTAGTTAGCACTAAGGAGGCAGATTGTAGGCGACGCACTACACCATAGGCCATAAGTTATGATAATTTATTAGAATTATTTCTGTGTAAGAAACAGTGTTGAATGCATGGTCTATGTTGTAAGTTTAAATAATAAGCTCTTTGTATTTGTTTTGAAATATTGCTAACACTTTGTGATTTGTATGCTTTCGATAAATAAAGATTAGGTGCTGAAAGAGCGTTCCCATAGGAAAGGGCTCAGGCCCTTAGCCCGGCACCCCGGGACCCACAGTCGCAACCTAGTCGCAACCAAAGCCGCACGCAAGTCGCACGCGAAGTGACACTCTACTTATTGAACGCTCCGACGCACCATAGTTTTTCTAATTCGTGGTTTTATTAAATCCCCTATATTGCTAATCGTTATGTTTCTGACATGCTGGCAACAAATTTAAAGACGTGAGTGGAAGAACCACATAACTAACATTTTATAACATAAGCCACAGAAATAAATCAAGATTTATTTCTGTGACATAAGCACAATTTCTCATTTTTCCCTTACAATTTGAACAAACCTTGTAACTTACCTGCTTTATCATTTGGCTTATATTGTATCTGGCTACATATAAAATCCACAGATTTTTCATTTCAAATCATTTTTCCGGTCCCAAAGCCTTTATTTATGCTAAAAAGGCAAATTTACAACTGTCATTTATCTGGACTCACGTCTTCATTTCCTTTTGACATCAATGTTTCTATGAAAAATGACACAACGTTATTTATGACTTTCTTTTTATTAATAAAAAAAACTTAACTCAGTTTAGGTGTCATCTGCCTTTACGCTGTAATAAAACTATGATACGAATATAAATACGAAACTTTACGCCTAAATCGTTGAACCGATTTATTTTGATGAAATTAGATATGAAGATACTTTGAGTAGACATAATAATTATCCAGGAATTAACGGTTCCCGCTTGATAAACGAATTTTGGCGCAACGGAATTGCAGGCTTCAATACAAAAATAACAATTATCTATGTCACAAATAAAACTTACCTACCTATAGTCTGTCAAGAAGGTCATGACGGGCGGGAATCTATATATTAATACCTTGCGGGAATCTATATATTAATATAAAAATATTTTGCACAGTTATAGTTTATATCGACGCCCCCACCGAATAATCAGACTACGTGCTATTGTGGGGTTTTTGCTGTTATGCGATTTTTGGCATCTAGAAGTCAAAATACATCATGTGATTTTTTTTCAGAGTTTTTCTGTGGATATTTACAAAGATATAAAAAATTATGTGTTTATTCCATAACAATACTTAAAATTGTATTTTACACCAAAAACTGGGCAATAGGCTATTGTGAAAAAATATGTCAAAATAATTTGACGATAAACGGCTATTCGGGTAAATACATTGCTGCCTACTGCACACTTCCACTCCTGCACATCTCACTTTCACACTCCTTCCACTCAGGTAGCCACCGATCACCCGCCTCTGGTTCCCCAGACACCTAATTTCAGCTACCCGAACCTTTACAGCTGGCCACCAAGCATTGTCGAAGGCCCCCTCTGTGTCCAGCGATACCACAACAGAAATTTTCTCCTTCTCTCTCTTCTTTCTGATGTGGTTCACTCACCTTCTTCGGTGCACCTTTGGGGCATAAAGGCATATTGGTTGGGTTTTATTTTGGACAACTTGTAGAATCTGAGTCGGACGACCATCATATCGCGGTGATCATCTCAGTCCACTCACCTCCAGCCTCCAGTCTCAAACCAGCATCAGATCAGTCAGAGGTTTACACAGGACCAAAGAGTCAGGAATAGTCAGACTTTTGTTCTGTCCCTGGCTAGCTTTTTTGGATGTCTTAAGTCGTCATAGACGTAAGAACGACCAGCGGACGTTTTGTAAGACATCAAGTGGTAAAGTCCTTTTCCTTCCAAACATTCGTTAAATTATGTACATTGCTCATATATTTATTTTATACTTTACGGTTATTGTAGGAATCAGTCTTTTTCAGTTTTCAGGATATATAATCATATTCTGTTTCGATTTTTGTAATCCACATGCGAGTTTTCTCACAAACAAGGATGTATGGGCATTGGGCAATACTTGCTACAAAATAAACTAATCGTGACCGATAAGCAGCGAGATCTGTTACAAATAGACGAGAACGTATTTAGATATTTTCTTCTTTCGCAAAGACTCCTAAGAAGTGCTTAAAACTGTCACGACAGCACTTGTTACAGTTTTACGCCTGCAAGCAGCTGTCACACAGTCAAACATTATTCGTGGAAGTTGTCCTGCAGGTCCTAATGGGACCCAATTCAGTATTTAATTAGGATTGCGATTGCTAGCTACTAAAAGATGTGCTGTTATAGTGTGTTGTGTGAATATTGTATTGTATTGTAACTTGAGAAGTTTTTATCATAGTTTTGATCCTGATTACATTAAACTGTATTACGATGTAGATAGAAGTCGATGATTAAAGCACCGTCACATAAGAAAGGCCTATGATCCTCTCGGAAGACTGTCTAAAGCAATTTCCTGCCATTATCATTCATTTTATTAGAACACAATATGATATTGAACACCAACTCTGGTGTCGATGAGGGTTATGATTAACATAATTAACTGCAATGATTATAAGTACTAATGAAATGATAGAGCCAGTCTCCAGAGTGTATTTTTTTGAACCTAGAGCTGTTTTGATTGCAAGAATGTCATTTATATCATCAAATAATGAATGTATTTAAACAAAAATACATATTATTTTTATTTTACCTATAGTAGATAATCATTGGAATACACGACAATGACTATAATTATAAAGTGTACAATATTTTTTAATCACCGAATAGTAAAGTAATAGGTGTTTACCAATATTCTTATCTCAAACAATTTCCCCGAATAATATTGCAATGAGATATTATATGTGCATTTTATTGCAGTCGAAACACAAAATTACCCGAATAATCATGCAATAGACAATAATGATCAGAGCTTGGCTTGAAATTATGCTTTTATCACACATTTTTTAACAAATAAAACATAACACACACTACAATACGCACACTCAAGATGACAGATTTTTGAGTGACAAACCTATACATACGAATCATGTATATATTATAAGTCTATGATACGAATTAAACTCTTTTATTTATGGTTGAAGTCTGTTGACAACAAGTTGACAAATTGAAAATGTATTATATTTTTTTTATTTAATCTTATATACTATTAGACAATGCTTACACGGCCAGTCTGAGATCGGCTGAGTCCCAGAGACGAGAGTTGAAAAAAAAATTTATGATAAAGTCAATATTTTATTACAAATTAAACGTAGTATTCCTAATGTCGTTGAAACTAAGGTCGAATTTCGACCATTGGGCGATCTCTAGTTTTTTTAAATGAAATAAAAAATATGAGAACTTTATTAATTCGAGATAAAAATGTGCAAGGTGACAATATTTAAAATGCAATAAGCGTCCTCTGTGAAAATACAAAGAAAAAAATACACCTTATAAGCGTGATTACGTTTAGAAAATTTTCCCGCCTGTCATGACTTCTTGACGGACTATAAATAAGTCTTATGCTAAGTACTCACATACGGTTTTGCTCGATAGTTTAATCCAAATCGAGCAATAACCACCGTGTGGACCGCAAAACTGACAGCTCGAGCTCGCTTCGAGCCGGCTCGATGGAATTAAATATGTCAAATATGTCATTTCCTCCGATTTGGAGTAAAACTATCGAGCAAAACCGTATGTGAGTACTTAGCATTGCACCCTTCTGCTTTTCTAAAGTCGAGTGACGTAAGTAGAGATTCATGGAAAACTAGTTGCGTTAATTACGATCACATACCCTTAACTTTCAACAATCACTAATGAAAAAACTTTTTCCTTCAAACGCTACCATTAATAACCTAAAACGTTAATATTTTTCCGATACCATTAATTTCTCAATTCCTGCAACAAATGTATTGGCAATAAAATTATACGCGTATTCGATTTTATTAGGCGCGTTAAATTTTTATTATGCTTATTAATAAAATCAATTTAAACTAAATGTGTGATTATTATGGAGGATTAAAACTAAGTTAGGTTTATGCAATAACTAAGTTAATGTACTATGACATAATATTACTATGTTTATGTCAGCAGACTATGTATCTATAATCTTAGAGTAAATATTAACTCAGAAAGGTCTGTTACTCTATAATATTTTTTTAAGAGCCTATGCTGTCCTACTGCTGGGCAAAGGCCTCCCCCAAAGTTCTCTCGATCCAACACAGCCGTTGGCCAACCTGGCTCGTATTTGTCTGGCTCATCGCGCCATCTTTTTCGAGGCCGGCCACGGCGGCGTTGTCCATCCTCTGGTACCCATTCTGTAGTGATCTTTGCCCAGCGGTCAGGGTGCATGCGACTTGTGTGACCCACCCAGTCCCATTTTAGCTTGGCAGCTTTTATGCCGACGTCCGCAATACCAGATTTGGAGCGCAGTGTACTATTTCTTATTCGGTCCGCAGTCTGACCCCTAATATGCTGCGCTCCATCGCTCTTTGACAAACCCCGAGCTGGGACCGATGCGACTCGGTCAATGACCAGGTCTGAGCACCCTAAGTTAGGACTCTATAATATTATCAAATAATATTATGACAACCTACGAATAATAAAAACTAAGGAAACTTAACTCCCATACTTCAACCGTTTTAAATTTGGCTCCTTTTCGAACACTAAAATATGACAATTTAGATTTTCGCCAAGGTCGTATCCCAGGTAACGTATCATAATATTGCGCGCCGGACGACAGCCTGCGCGGTTATTGTCATTGTCATAGTTAAATCAAATCAAATCAAATCAAAATTGTTTTATTTCTGAATAAATTTAAAATAAATGTTTTCAGAAAGTCCTACATGATGCCTACCACCGGTTCGGGAACTAACCCGGCGAGAAGAACCGGCGTAAGAAACTCGCACGGGGCCCACTTTTTTACCAAAAAAAGTGAAAAAAAAATTAATCTTTTAAAATAAAGTTTACAATTTGTCAAAAGCGGATAGTATTATGCAGTATACACCAAGCACATCTACTATCACGAAGAAACGAGCACATAATAATTATTATTTTAAAATCAAACATTTTTCTCTGATCCTTAATAATATACTTGTAATAATTATGAACAAACCTTGTACGACTCGGGCGAATCTAAAACTGCCTAGCACCTAGAGAAGACGTTTTCAGATTACAAAAATCTATGTGCTAAATTATTACAGAATTGAAATAAAAAAACTTACGTAAATTTTGTACATATAACTCACAATTAATAAAATATTTTAATAACAGTTAGCAGTTTTTTTTATTTTTGTTCATTTACAATATTAAAGGAAATACTTATTTGTTTTTGTCGGTCGAGCGTAATTTATTACATTATGTTTTTTTGTTTTGTTGTAAAAAATCCCTAGCAAGGAATATGAGAATACCCATATCATCTTATAACGCATTTAGTATAATGTCAGCCAATAAAATTTAAAATAAAAGCCAGTAAAATTTTTACGTCCGTGGCTCTAATATCCCAGACAGTATTGAATACGCCAAAATTGAATGTAACAAAGTTGGATTTCTTAAATCACAAATTCTAAATTCTTAGTAGAATTTCTGAGTGACACCAATATTGTACTATCAGTGAAGTTGATCCCCAGGCAGATGGGGGACCTACGTAGTTTAGTCGAGTCAGGCGCGGTCCGAAGGGGGGGGGGTCACAGGGGACATGACCCCCCCCAAAATCTAAGGTAAAATTGAAAATAAAATAAAACCCAGAACCGTCCGAGGGCGCAGATAAAAAAAATAGTGTAGTGACTACAGAGTGGGGGGGTCACTCAGTACAAAAATTTCAGGCTGCGACCGCGCCTGAGTCGAGTTACGTCAAACCCAGCCACGATTAACATTGAATTGACATGATCCGACCAAACAACGTTGGTCTGTCAACTGCCTAGGAATCGATTTCCTCGATGGTACAATTTTCGCTTCTTACATTTCTATCACAAGATATAAAATCGCTCTACCAGTCAAGCTGGCTCATTCGTGCCAAAGCCACGTTTTAGCAATATGGGCACAATACAAAATAGCATTGTGAATTTCAACCCATTCCCCAACTTGTATCAGATATCGCGCTAACGGTAATATTTACGATCCCTAATAAAATCGACGTTAAACTTGGTGAAAAGGTTTTATTGTTGGAAATAATTTATTTGAGTATAGTATATATTATGCCCTACTTATTTTTACGTCCCCTCGGGCCTTAAAGGCTAGGATCATCCTTGGCCACGTCTATAAAACGTAATCCCATTTAAAATAAGTATGATATGAATGGGGGCTATGAACGAAGAGGTACTAGCGACATAAGAAAAAACTTAAAACTCCTTTTGCGGCGCTATGCTCTTATGGGACGTGTAAAAATGCAAAAGGGTCAGGACGAATCGTAAGACTCAGATGAGAAGACTGCGCTGGTGCGCAGCATGGAAGAGGATTTTTTTTTTAATATAAAATAAGGGGGCAAACGGGCAAATGGCTCACGTGTTCGAAAGCAACTACAGTGGCCCATGGACGCTCGCAACATTAGAAGAGCTGCAGATGCGTTGCCGGCCTTTTAAGAGGGAATTCGCTCTCTTCTTGATGGTTTGCAAGTCGCATTGGTTCGGAAATACTGCTGGCGACAGTTCGTTCCAGAGTTTTACAGTGCGCGGCATAAAAATACGCGAAAAACGCACGGTGGAAGACTGCCACTCATCGAGGTGATGAGGAATACCATCCTCATCACCCACCCATTCTCTTTTCCACCTTACGTCGAAAACGTGTATGCCTACGGCCGCTGTTTCGTTTTCGTTTCTACCGGCTAGCCTAGATTGTAACTTGTTGTTTTTCAACAGTTTGACTGCTTCATCAGATCATCCATCGTTGTACAAGCTTTTCCATACAACATTTTCCAAAAAAATCGAGATGATTTTTTTGATAGTTAAAATAGCAATATAATTTTAATATTTATTATTTGAATAGATAAATAATGTATTTCACGTAGACGAAAACTAAAATATAATTTATGGTTTTCACTACATAAATTACAAAGAAAATTTAAAGATGATTTACAGAATAAGAAAATAGATAGATACTCAATATGAAATAGATACCTATCGCTAAAAATACTTCGATTGCGATCGAGAACTCATTATCATATCAAAAAGAAAGATATCAGATAAATGCATTGAATTTAAAATAATACAATTTTCCATTTCAATTCAATTTTAAAATACAAATATTAAACGAGTAGGTGTCAAAGTAATATGAATATTTATAAAATTATTACAAAAATATCTTAAGGAAATGAGAAGAGAGAAGAATATAAAAAGTATATAAAAACGTATTCTCAGACCTAACGAACAAAATATCATTAAAATCGGTTGAGCCGTTTTTGAGGAGTTCGCAGTTCTCGCACTAAACACTGTGACACGAGAATTTTGTATATTAGATGAAACACAAGCAAAACACTTTTTACTATAAAGCCTTGTCAATTATACAACTTTATATCGAAAAGTTTTGCAGCAAATAGCAATTATAAACGAAATCCGTGTCGGTTTCGGAAAATAAGGTTTTTGTATGTTTTCATACGAACTGTCGATATTTTCATACGCCGTCAGTTATTTGCCAGAGAAGCGAAAACAGTAATCCATATTAACATTATAAATGCAAAAGTTTGTCTGTTACCTATTCACGCCCAAACCCACCGATATAGATCATGATAGATACCGCATGTGTATGTACTTCGCGTGCCATATCGCGCTACCAAACAACGAGCAATGCTCGTCTTTCGAAAGTCTGTTCTTTAGTCTGCTATCGGAATCGGACGTCAATCGGAATTTTAAAAATGCCTAAATGCCTAAAAGTGATATATTGGCTGTAGAAATTTAAATAGAAACGTTGGCGTATGTACGATAATGGGCACTTTTCTTATCATCGGTACTTCACAGTAGCTATAAAAGGCACGGTCGTTTTCATACAAATAGAGCGACATGCGGCATTTATCTTGATCTATATCTGTGCCCAAACCGCTAAACCGAGTCGAAGGACATAGGATACTTTTTATCCAGGAAAAATGTACGATTCCTGCGCGATAAACAGATTTTGGCGCAAAATAGTTGTGGGCGTCATCTAATAGTTTATTATACCTTTGTCAAGTTCGTACCTTAGTAAATTCGTATCATAGCTAAATTGTAAACTTAAATTTTTTGGCCAATAGCGATCAAAAAGTAATCATATTTTAGGCTTACCTGGTGGTCCCGAAACTATACTATCTATATATATAAAAATGGATTTCCAATTGTGTTAGTAACGCTATAACTCGATAACGGCTGAATCGATTCTGTTAATTTTAGTCTTAACATATAATAATTATAGTCCAGGAAAGGTTTTAAAGTGAAACGAAGTTCACCGGGACAGCTAGAATAATAAATTTTTGAAACCCAAAAACTTAGCCCTATTGGAGTAAAAGTATAGTCTTAACTCGACATTTCACTTTTTTCATCTTTTGCACTGATAACTCACTGGAGCCACTGCAAATTACCCCCTAGGAACCTTCGCGAAACAATGACATTTAACATTTATTGCGGAATTTGACGACGTTTTTTACGCCTAAATAAAAAAGCCTCTCTAGCCTAGAATTCGAATTCCAGTCGGCGCCGTAAAATTTCATTGAATCGATCTCGGTACCTACCCAATTTTATTCTACCCTCAGATTCCGATCGTAGCTGCGGTCGAATGAATTATGAATGAATGGAGATAGGAATGAATGGATACATTAGCGAATGATTTTCTTTTGCAAAAATAATACAAGTAGGAATTTCCGGAGCGATTTGAAAGGGGTAAAACTTCTCGTTAAGATTACGGATTTTTTAAAGGTTTAGACCCAGTTTCATCAAGCAATGTTAAATAAATAATGGCTTGTTAAATCAGTTAATGGCCTGTTAGAGCTATCGAGCGTTCCACCATGCCACCATTTAACAGGCTGTTATATGAGTCAAAATAACAACTTTCAAAGACAATAATATGCAATATCAATAAAAGAATCTGTTTTGACTTTTGAGTCTTTCCGCCATGTTTCCGCTACGTCTTTATTAATAATTTTTCATAGTTATGAATAATTATTTATTTTCACTTTACCAAAAATTCAGCCTTCGGATTTTCCTTGACATTGCAAATATACTAACTTGTATCAAAATTACCAAACCGAAATATGTAAATAAAAGTTTGTATTATGAATCATGTTTTCAGCTTTGACAGATAAAAATTATTAACCTGGTAAATTAAGAAGAACTATTATAGCGTAACAAATGTATGCGATCAGTGATATTTTAATTTGGTCGCATTATCTACTATTATACTACTATGGAAGAAAGTGACACATTGCAGCAAACATGTCGTATTAATCTTGTACATTGCAATTTCGTCGCCTTATAATAAGAATGAACGAATTGATAGTTGTTCACTCGTTGTTCATATAACATTGCATTTACTAATCCGCTGTTAAATTTTTACTGTGGGACATAAGTATTTTAACAGTCTGTTTAATTTTCCAAGGTCCGTTAAGTAATGCCTTGTTAGGATTTAACAAACAGAGGTTGGTGAAATTGGGTCTAAACATGGTTACTAAAGATATAATATTCATTTGCATCCTATTAGCAAACAATATGTATCTAGAGACTCGAAGTAATAAAAGTGAAACTCACATATTTTTAAAACTTAACACGATGATGCAGATGGTAGCAAAAAGTCAACAGGATCCAATTCTGACCGAGTTTAGATTAATATAATTAAATACAGAACTCCAATAGAGTGCCATGAATATTCATTTCTTTTTATTTGTATAAAGCTTGGGATAGATATGAATATATTCCAAGCTTTATTTTAAACAAGTTAAAACTAAATATTCAAACTGAAAAGTTAAATATTAAACTTAGGAATTAATTTATGGCCAGTTTACATTAAACCAATCCAGTGCTGGATTGCTACTACCTTTTTTTTTTTGCTGCGCAGGGGAAACCCATCATGGGTGCCCCGGGTTGGTGATGTGCCTCAGTTATCTGAAGCACCCCGGGGGTATGTGGGACTCTTACCCACTAAAACCACCTGCGGTTCGCCTTCAGCCGTATGCGGAGGGATATCCTGGATATGTCTAACACAGTCAATCTCCGGTCGTCAAGGGATCCACGACCGGCCGGTCTACCTCAAAAGGACCGGACTTCCACCAAAGTAAGGACTAGCTAAGCCGGGCAGGTTCCCATCCTTGCCCGGAGCCCCGGATTAGACGGAAGTTTGGAGGTTCACGCAACGACGCCTCCGTACTCCCGTCCTACACCGGCGGAGCGGAACGGAGGATGGGTCATCTTCTCTGTACCGCTCCGCGGCCTCTTTCTGCGAAAGGAAAGTTTCGCAGAAAGAGACCACCGCCTGCCAAGGCCTCATCGCTCTCGAGCATGCAGCGAACCATGCTCGAGAGCGAGAGGTCCCGCCCAAGCACCGCCATGAGATCATGGCGCTGCACGGCCCAACGATCGCACACCTCGAGGGTGTGCTGGGCCGTGTCCTCCGCAGCGCCGCACTCATGGCAGGCTGGCGTAGGCTCCCTCCTGGAGGATTGCTACTACCTAGAATAATGTAAACGGACACTGGAATAAATAATAATCCAGAGATGGATTGGAATAATACAAACCCACTATTGTAACATAAAAGCCTAGTTTATTTTAAGGAGACTTTTTTATATAAACGGGCTTTGGCCCACCACACATTCCCACCGCTGTATGTCGCCAGGATCGACAGCGGTATCCAACCACGAAAACCCTTTGATATGGTCTCAGGGAGCCCGAGGGACATGCTAAAGCTGTCTTGAGACCCGCAACGAATTTAATCAGAAGAAGATAGGAGTAGGAAGTAATATTATAAAATATAAGGAGACGTTACGTTGAAGTAATTAAAAACTGACAAAGGAACTTTTTTTTAGGTTATTTTTTTTTATTACAATAATAATTATTAAGGTCGTCCATGGGCCAGTCGCCCATAATCCTTTGTTTGTCTCAGTTACATAATTTTAGGTTATTAGTAGGTTTTCTATTCGGCGTGTACATTTTAGAAGGATTATTACTAAAATTCATACGTGGGAGAGCCATGCTTCGGCACGAATGGGCCGGCTCGGCCGGAGAAATACCACGTTCTCATAGAAAACCGGCGAGAAACAGCGCTTGCGCTGTGTTTCGCCGAGTGAGTGAGTTTACCGGCCCAATCCCCTACTTTATTCCCTTCCCTACCCTCCCCTAATTCCTTCCCATCCCTACCCTCCCCTATTACCCTATTCCCTCTTAAAAGGCCGGCAACGCACCTGCAGCTCTTCTGATGCTGCGAGTGTCCATGGGCGACGGCAGTCGCTTACCATCAGGTGACTCGTTTGCTCGTTTGCCCCCTTATTTCATAAAAAAAAATGGTTATTTAATATTACATAATTAATTACATAATATATGACGTCGCAACATTTAATTTCCGAGCGTTCCAACCGGGGAGCTCTTGTCCGGTTTTTCAATCTGGAGACGCCTTGTCAAAATGAATAGATTCTACTAAACGTTCTTTAAAATGTTCCAACGACAGAGAATATACCCAACGGGGTACTTCTCGTTTTAAAGCGATTGGAGCCTATATGCTTACTCAGCGCGTTAACCGAATCGAGATTCGAGAATAAGGCTTCGGGGCCTAATTTTAATACTTTCGGTCTTCTATTTCAGAATGCAGGAAAGTCGACCAATTTGGATATTCAAGCTTGTATCATCGAATAAATTGATTCATTGGCAGATGAAGGACCAGAGTCATTTGGTCGGTTTATTCAATATTAATTGCTGGTTTACACGTAATTAAGTTGATAAGTAGTTAACTAAATTTTAACAAGTAGCAAGTTAAAATTTAGTAAGTACTAAACTAGATGACAATTAGAATTTAAGTTACTGCTTTTCTACTTATTAATACGTGTAAATCCAGCCATTAGTCGTGATCTATCTGTTGGGTTTGACAGATCCCGAGCAAATAGCGTAAGTCTGCGATCTGCCTTTTTTTACATGGAAAAACGCTTTACGCATTCCCAGCGGATTGAGGACATCGGCCGGGGTATGTGGGACTCCCCGTAAGATCTACCCACTAAAACCCCATGGTGCTCTACTCCCCGCTTAGGCATAGTTACGGGCACGATCAACCCACCGCAACTTTACCAACGGTTGTCTGCGCCAGACTCATCAAACATGTAGGCTTTTCTGGGTCATCCCGCGAGGTGGCCGAGAAAAGCCCACATGGAGGCCGCGAATCACGATGTGCAGGAGCACCATGCGCATTACGGCTCTTTTTTTTATGAAATAAGAGGGCAAACAAGCAAACGGGTCGCCTGATGGAAAGCAACTTCCGTCGCCCATGGACACTCGCAGCATCAGAAGAGCTGCAGGTGCGTTGCCGGCCTCTTAAGAGGGAATAGTTTTCTGTTTTCTGCTGTTCTTCTGTTTCACGCCGGTTTTCTGTGAGAACGTGGTATTTCTCCGGTCGAGCTGGCCCATTCGGTGCAATTGGCGGCGGTGTCCCCACACTGCCACCCCGAGTAAGGTCTGCGATCTGCCTATGAATCAACTTCCCTGGGTACCTTCGCTCTCCCCTCAAGAACAGAAACACTTATATTTTGTTTTTCTAAAACTACTCCTTACCCTGCTGTCCCCTCTGAGTCTTGTTCCTCCTGCCCACGGCGGGTGACACCAGGCTCAGTGCTCTGTCAGCTCTGGGCAGCTGTAACGTGGTGGGGCTGGGCTCGGAGTGTCTCGCGCATATCACCGCCTCCACCATGGAGTCGATGCTGGCTGACCGGGGTAGGTGGCCGTCGGATTCCCGCCTGGAAGTTGGAAGGTTCCTGGTTAGTTGCCGAAGCGATGGTTGGTAAAATACAGGGATTATTAACAATATGTTATTCTATTTAGAAAGAAGGCTATCTATCTTTTTTAAAGCAGTTTGTAGCTCACAATTATTCCAACGTCCTTGTCTAACCAATGTTTATATTAACCCTTAATTAGGCGCATCAAGAAAGTCACACAAGTAGTCGCATGGGGTCTTTACTGACCCCAAATAAAATAGTGAAAATTAAGGTGAAGAAATGAATAAAACGAAGTATTAATTATGCAAATTGTTAGATGGCTTTTTGTTACTAGAGATCGCCCAATGGTCGAAATTTGACCTTAGTGTCAACGACATCAGGACTACTATATTTTGTAAAAAAATATTGACTTTATCATAGTTTTTTTCAACCCTTCTCTCTGGTCTGCTGCTGATCTCAGACTGGCCGTGTAAGCATTGTCTAATAGTATCTAAGATTTAAAAAAAAAAACATTTTCAATTTGTCACCTTGTTGTCAACAGACTTCAACCATAAATAAAAGAGTATCATTCGTATGTATAGGCTTGTCACTCAAAAATCTGTCATTTTTCCTAGTGTGTGTGTTGTAGTGTGTGTAATGTTTTATTTGTTAAAAAAATGTTTGATAAAAGCATAATTTCAAAATAATAATAATAAAAAAAAAAAAAAACGTTTTTATTTCGGTCTGTGGACCATATAGTGTTAGTAAACATTTAACTTAAAAACTATGTAATACCTCGATGCACTCCTTCATCATATAAACTATAACTTTGCAAAATTTAATTCACCTACGTTTCCCCATTTTTCGTCAAAAGGGATACAAAGTTTTTGGCTCACGTTTTAATATATAGATTATTATTATTAAACAAAAACCTTGGTATGCCTCTTTATAACAAAAAAATCATGCAACTTCTTTTCTGTCTCGAAATCTCCACAATTTCACCATAGCTGAGATCGAGATGAAAAAAATATACTTTTTACTCCGATAACCAGATTTTTTTTGTAGCACCGAAGGAATTAGATCTTGAGATAATATTGGCAAACATAATTTCCTCATCTTATGATTTTTTACGCACTTTTGGTTATCACCATCTGATCATCGTCATCATCACTGGACTGGGTGGTCAGATATAATTTTAATCATTACTGGACTCTTCAATCTTGCTTGCTGGTTCATAGCCATTATAAATCGGTGTATAGTTTCGAAGTTCGGAGGCTAGCTTCAAAAATATCTTTGATCTTCAGAAACCTATCGTACTTTACTGTCTTGACTCATATTGACATTTTTATAAATCAATTTTGTGAAAAATTGCTGTTAATAGAATGATATACACATATATTTATGAAACATCCTAAATTATAACAAACATAATGTAAAAATTAAACATAATATTACAATAATAGAAACCTATCTTGTGACAAAAAAAGTTACGTAAGTGGTCGCATGACACATGCACCATCGTTAGCTGACCGGCTACCACTTATTAGGATACCTCGATAGGAGTTAGGAGACTACCAAGAGCGTCGTTGTATTCCTAGAACTCTAGCACATATTTTTTTCGGTTTGAAAGTGATTTGACCCCATGCGACTAATTAAGGGTTCATATTATGTTATTCATCTAACATAATTTGTAATAATTAGTCTATGAGCTATGTCATCTATTGGTGTGAACTAATTTGCAGAATCAATATTGTGTCTGATTCGTAGTTCCACATGGATTATGCCTATCTACGTCTACCTATACACGCCTATCTACGTCTACCTATACACGCCTATCTACGTCTACCTATCGTACAAAACATCCCTCTGTTCAGTAAAATTGACGCGTGATTTTGCACAATAAAATTGATCGTCTAGGGCAGCGGTCGGCAACACGCGGCCCGCGAACGTCTTACTTGCGGCCCGTGAATGTGTTATGAATAAGTTATATTAAGACGTATCAAAAATAGTGTTTTCTAATATTGCCAGCAGTAATTGCCTCTTAAGAACGCAGCTGTTTGTGTCATTTTATAACAAACATTAAACTTATTTCCCTTCATTATCTGTAGGTATACTGAGCTTCTAGGGTTAAGAGGATTCCACATCGCCCTTTTTTCCATACAAACGTTGTCCCCTGTTTCCTCCCTGGATAATGCTAGTAGAGTTATAATTTTTTTCCTGAATATCTACGGCCACTAATACAATGTCCCTATGTTTTCTTTTTTTTCATAATTTAATTATTAAATAAAATATGAACGTTCAAAAACCCAAAAAAATGGCCAAATTTTCCACTGTGTTCAAACGTCCAGAAAACAGATTTGGCTAGATTATACAAAAAAAGCAAAACATAGGAACACAGCTCAAGCCTTTTTTTAATATTTAATGAAAAAAGTACTTAAATCGGTTAAGTTTTGGAGAAGGAATCAGGGGACAACGAATCGTTGATTTTCTGGATTTTCTGCAGTTGTCTCTATCGCGTTCTGCGGTATAGGCCTGAGGTAAGGGAGACAGCTATATATATTACACGTACTTTTTTTCATTTCTCTAGCCCCTGTTGTATCCTCTTAATACGAGTATGAGGTCTAGGGCCCGCCTTTAGTTTGTTTTGCCATCTTGTGGCCCTTGCCTACCAAAAGGTTGCCGACCGCTGGTCTAGGGGCCCATGTAATCTCAAAAAAAATCGATTAGGACACATGTCCTAATCGATTTTTTTTTTTATTTTTTTTTTGAATTTAGATTATTAGTTCCGACATTGGAACTAATAATCTTAACGGCCGTCAAATCTCTATTCTCTACCCACTGACATTACCAAGAGGACTCATAAAAGCCGTTTTCTAAGAGCTCTTATAAACATTATAAGGGCTCTTATAATTTATAAACAACTAATAAACTCGCCAAAGTGCGTGGGCCGCCTTATTTGCTGGGAAGTTTTTAGTTGTATTAAAATGCAAATAAGCTGGTAAGCAGGTCGGCGCTCTGTCGCCGCTATCCAATTTAATTACGATAAACCAACAAGTACAGACAGCGGAAAAGTCAATCGCCACTTTTAGATCACTTTGGCATGTTCCGGATACGGGTATACGATGAAGATGATGGTCTTGAAGAAAATCAACAGCCCCCTTAGACAAAGTATCTTTCGTTAAAAACGATGACGAAATTCGTTAACAAAATGTATGCGGTTTGACATAAGTCATCGCTAAATGGCATTTCGTTTACGAAGAGTGAAGACTAATGTCAAATCCCATACATTTTGATAACGAATTTCGTCATCGTTTTTAACGAAAGGTACTTTGGCTATGGCCTCTGGAATACAAGTACCACTGGCACACCAGTGTGGTAGGGATTTAATGACATAGTATTATTATTTTTAACATTTTCACGAGTATTCTAAAGAGCGACTGACATAATTATTATGTATGTAGAATTTTGAAAGGTGAATAGTTCTAGTAAATAAATAATTATAATAATTAATATCGACCATTGCCGCGTCTTGCGAATTTTTTGAGAGCCATTTATCTAGCTTTTTAGATATATAGATAGAGGCTGATGTCAAAATATAAATCAAACGACGACGCTATTCAATAGATGTATTCCCATAAAAAAACTCTCAAAAAATGGCCATAACACAGTGTAGTTTGTTGTGTTGTGACTTGTGTTGTGTATGTGTTGTGTTGTGTTTGTTGTGTTTCAACTTCCAAGTAAGCCTTTGCCTCCACAGTCCACACTCACTCATTTTGCTGCCTCTACGACACAGTATAGTGTACACACAGTATTCTATCATGGCTGAACTTTCCTCAGTTTAACTTTTTAATAAGCCATAAACGGGCTCAAGCATTTTATTACAACCTCATTAATACTTTCTAGTGTGTCGATTTCGTTTCTTAAGGGGTTCTTATGTAGCGTGAAAAACAATACGTTATCAAATTTTTATTACATAAAATAGAGCGCGACCGAATCAAGAAATTCCGTAACGGGAAAATCCTAACACTCTGACCTGCCAGACTTACCAGACTTCGGCACGTGTGCGCTTGCGAATAGACGTATGCAAATTATAATAGCATAAGTTGATAAAAATGCTATGCAATTGCTTTACCGCGGCAGTCCCCAAGTGCCGCACGTATTTTTTTAGGAAGTTGATCTACTCACTAGTACAACAAGGCTATTGTCTAGAATCAACACTTAGTCAGTGAGAACAATATTAATTATCAATTGAGTGTTCCGAAATAAAATCCAGTGTACTAACCAGTGCGTCATACGTCATATTATTTTACTGGTGTGCCACTAGTGAAACAAGTTTGACGTAAAATAATGACGTCCTAATGCATGTCATATGACTTCAATGCACTGGTGTATATTTTGGGATATAATGTTAAATGTAGATGTCATGAACACTGGCCAGTATAAATAGAAAATTCTTTATTTGTACCAAAATCAAACTAAATTACAATATAAAATAAAACACTCAAAGAATATGTACAAATAGGTGGTCTTACAGCTGAAATCGGTTTCTTCCAGACAACCTTATATACTGGGTTATATTTCGGAACATGCACCGTACTTCTTCGTGGCTTAGTAGCGATAATAACAATTTATACAGTTACCACATAACAGCTTTTCATAATACAATATATGTACATAACGGCTATGTAGGTTGACCATATCTGATGTCGAAGGGCAGACAGGACGGATCATGTTATCAGTAGGGACAAAGACTTTATTATTTTATTATCCTTTGGCTCAACAAAACGTCATAGTAAATTAGGATTTATGACTAGTTATTAACAATTTTTAAATGAAATATGACTACGCCTCAAGCCTTTACGCCTCATTTCTTCGATATTTTAAGGCTACAATTCTTAACTAATCCCAGTGGAATGCGGATTGAAGATATCGGCCGGGGTATGTGGGACACCCCTGGAGGAAGGTCTACCTAAAACCCGATGGTGCTAAAATAAGCCCCGAATTGTTATCTACATATAGATAATTAGATACTAAAATAAATTTCCAAGAATATGATCTGAGCGAGAACACGATAATATCATAAAATTTTCTCGATAGGAAAAAATCACAAAGATATATCCAATTTTCACTTATAATACCACAAGAGCTTCAAAATTATCGGATATTTCCCGATAGGTTCGTTGCAAACAAATGAAGGATTCAAGTTTTTCGCTTCGCGCTCGTGATTTTTTAACCTGAAAAACTTGACGACTTTATTTGTTTGCAGGGAACCTTGAGGGAAATGCCAGATAATTTTGAAGCTCGTGTGGTATTCGGGGGATTATTTTTCCGTCCCAAATGTCGGCCAATATAATTGCACCATGAGACACAATTGAATTCAACCTGTCAGTTTGACGTGTTTGTCTTTTATATATAGCAACTACCAGAGAAAATTTTCAAAAAATTATCAGTATAATACCGTGTAGGTTGTACCACGTGACGTCGAATGGTGCAATTCTATTGGTCGATATTTGGGTCGGAAAAATAATCACGAATATTTCATATTATTTAAGTTAATATTTTAACACATTGTATAAAATTCTATCATTCAGACACTGACCTGGCGGATTTTTAAAATGTTGTTTTATCGAGTTAATAAGAAAAAACTAATTTGGCGATGATACCGCGTCGTCCTTTTTCACCTGGCAAATGAAAGACGGGCGTGAGTGTGAAGAGAGAAGGACGTGACATCGCCAAATTAGTTTTTTCTCAATAACTCGATAAATACCTATACAAAATTTAAAAAATCCGCTAGGTCGACCTCTCAATGATAGAATTTTATACAATGTGTTAAAATATTAACTCAGTTCAATGCACGGTTATGGCAATAAATGAAAAATTCGTGAAAACTAGATGCATCTTTGTGATTTTTTTCTATCGAGAAAATTTTAAGATATCGTGTTTTTGCTCAGATCAAATTCTCGGAAATATAATGTAGCATCTAATTTTACTTCGGGGCTTATTTTCAAGTATTAAAATGAATTATAAAATCGACACTTTAGGGTTAGTCGCCCCCTTAACGCATAAGGAATAGGTACAATGTACCATCGAATAAATTGATCCATAGGTAGATGAAGGATCTACCGCCTACGCCATTTGTCATTATTTAAATGTTAGTCCGCGGGACGCGTATAAAGCTTATAAATCAACTTGTCTGATAGTTCATTACGCTTTTTAAAGTGTCAAATGACAATGTATTTCGGCCTACATTTAGCGAACGGCGATGACAAAGATTTTTGTGTCGCTGCCAAAACATTATGAATATGGAGCACTTTACCAAGGTCGCTATATCTTTTGTACTTTAGAGGTCACCCTGATAACTTAGAAGTCGAAACATTGAAATGTGGAAATGATGGAAAGTGCTCTTTCAAGAACTGGAGTCTGGAACATATATTTTAAAATTATGAAAATAAAAATATATATACAGGGTGCAATTAAACCTTCCTGCCAAATTTTGACATATTGCTCCTTGTTAGAAATAAAAATACGCGTATTTTTTCTTTTATAATCACTCAGTACTAAAATGTTGAGAAATTACTTCCGGATTACAGTTATCCTAAAAACACTACAATTATTAATGGACACTAGGTACGCGTTGCCCGCGCGTGACGAAGTGCCACCGCGCGCGTGCCTTCCCCCGCGTCACCCTCGCTTATACCCACCGTCGCGAGCGACCGTTCTGCAACGATTTTAAATGGGATTAAATATGTCATTAAAAAAATTACAACCGATTTTTTTTTTAAATAAATGGACTCTCCTAATGATATCTAAGCCCTGGAAAAAATTTGGCAGGGAGGTTTAATTGCACCCTATATAAAACGATGTTTCATGTTCTTAAGTTTTCAAGAAATTTCTTTTCGGCTTCAAGAAGTACATTTAGCACTGCCCACTTATAGACTTCCATTTGCTCTGGAAAGGCAAAAAGTTTTTACCCTAATTGGCAGACAATATTGCAACGTCGCGAGATGTAGCTTGCTTTTTAGGGTTCCGTACACAAAGGGTAAAAGCCCTATTACTAAGAATTCCTTCCGTCTGTCAGTCTGTCTGTCTGTCGTTCTGTCTGTCCGTCTGGACTCCAGAAATTTTCACATATTGTGTATTTCTGTTGCCGCTATAATAAGAAATACTAAAAACGAAATTAATTTTTAAGAGGGCTCCCATACTACAAATAATATTTTGCCCTTTTTTGCTCGATTTCAATAATGTCAACATGAATGTCTTGAAATTTTTTTTCGGTATAATTCTTCGATCTTGAAAAAAATATAATAAAATCCCATACAAAAATACAATTTTTGGCCTAATTTTGCTCTACGGACGTACTCCTACGGAATCCTTCGTGCGCGAGTTCGACTCGCACTTGGCAACTTTTTAAAACAAGCTATTTAAATTTGGAACAGGCAGCACGATTCCTGCCCAAGTCTACAAATTCAATACGTATTTTCTAGTTTAGTAAATCTGTTTCAAATCAGTACTTCCATATCCATACATACTTTTTTAAATATTATAAATATACGAAAGTGTGTCTATCTGTCTGTCTGTCTGTTGCCTCTTCACGCCGCAACCGCTGAACCGATTTTGCTGAAATTTGGCATGGAGATACTTTGAATCCCGAGAAAGGATATAGGATACTTTTTATCCCGGAAAAATGTTTCCCACACGATAAACGAATTTTAGCGCAACGGAGTAACTATTTTTTTTTAATCCATTCCATTATAACTGTGACCTTGCGCAATGCAACCCTAACTTTTTCTCACCCCCACTGACTGTCACAGATAACTCCTCACCTCTTATCTACATAATTCGACTGATACACTCCACCAGTGACCCAGATGTGTCCCCCACAGCCGGGGGGTCGGACCCACCTCGCGGGGTCACGTGACCCTCCTTAACCTCATTAAACCCCCCCCAAACTGTATAGGGTTACGGAGATAAACAACTTTTCCTTATGAAATATATGTCACGGGGATGTATGGGAGATAAGCGCGGGATAATCTGGTGGTGACGGATTGTTTGTTTATTACTTATACCTAAATGCTGGGTCGTGAAAGTCAAAGGCGGTATGTGCTTTGGAAAAGTTTAAGAGGATTCCACACCGCCGTTTTTTCATACAAACGCTGTCCCCTGTTTCCTCCCTGGATAATGCCGGTAGAGTTATGACTTTTTTCCTGAATATCTATGGCCACTATTAGCATGTCCCTATGTTTTCTTTTTTTCATAATTTAATTATTAAAAAAGATAAGAGCGTCCAAAAACCCAAAAAAATGGCCAGATTTTCCTCTGTGTTCAAACACCCAGAAAACAAAACTGGCTAGAATATACAAAAAAATAAATAAAACATAGGAACAACAGCTCAAGCCTTGCTTTAATTCTCAATGAAAAAATTACTTAAATCGGTTAAGTTTTGGAGAAGGAATCAGCGGACAACGAATCGAAGATTTTCTGTTCTTTTATTAGAACTTTTGTCGTGTTGTCTCTATCGCGCTCTGCGGTGGGAGACTTGAGATTGGTGAGACAGCAATACATTTTCAAATACCTATTTTCAATTTCTCTCGCCCCTGGTGTATCCTCTTAATTTTTAGATCGTAACGATCAAAGTCATAATATTATGTTTCAATGATTACTAAAGTAGTTTAATTTGGAACTATGACTGGGTACTCGTACTTGACGACCTCTGTGGCTCAGTGGTGAGCGCGTTGGTAGCTCAAGCCGGGGGTCGCGGGTTCGAATCCCGCCGACGGAACAAAAAGTTTTCAATGTTCCCGGGTCTGGATGTGTATTAAATATGTGTATGATATAAGTAATAAAAATCTTAAATATATGTATAGTATAAAAGTATTAAATATATTTCCGTTGTCTGGTACCTGTAACACAAGTCCTTTAGGTACTTAGCACGGGGCCAGACTGACGTGGTGTGAAGCGTCCATAGATATTAAATATATATTATTCGTAATAAGCGGACTTTATGCCAGAGTCACCAAATGACTGCTTAAAAATATACCTTAAAGTGCAGCGCGACTGCAGCGCTGCACTTTAAGCCAGAGAGGTAAATATTTGAGACTTTTAACATAATATTAATTATTATTTTACGTTGGAAATATTAGAGAATGTAACTTTTGTGACTAAAATTTGTTTGTTCATGTTTAATTTAAAATTAAACATGAACAAACAAATTAATATTTCACAGTAATAACATACACTTTTCATGCACTTTTTCCACTTTTATTAATTTCTTTTATTACAATTATGTTTCACACGACCGGTTTCGATAAAATCATCATCAGGTTTAGTGCAGATAATTTTAATATTATATAAAATTGGTAAACAAAAATAGTGTTGTCAGCATCATGAAAAATTTCTACCATTTAGTACAATTTTCTAATAAAACAATTTCTTCTACCAAAAAAATAATATTTATTTAATATTAGATGATGCCCGCAACTCCGTTGCGCCAAAACTCGTTTATCGCGCGGGAACCTTACATTTTTACGGGACAAAAAGTATCCTATGTCCTTTACCGGGACTCAAAGTATCTCCATGCCAAATTTCAGCAAAATCGGTTCAGCGGTTTGGGCGTAAAGAGGTAACAGACAGACAGACAGACGGACAGACACACTTTCGCATTTATAACATTATAATTTTTTTATAAAATAAGGGGGCAAACGAACAAACGGGTCACCTGATGGAAAGCAACTTCCGTCGCCCATGGACACTCGCAGCATCAGAAGAGCTGCAAGTGCATTGCCGGCCTTTTAAGAGGGAATAGGGTAATAGGGGAGGGTAGGGAAGGGAAGGGAAGGGAATAAGGAAGGGTAGGGAGAGGAATAGGGTAGGGGGTTGGGCCTCCGGTAAACTCACTCACTCGGCGAAACACAGCGCAAGCGCTGTTTCACGCCGGTTTTCTGCGAGAACGTGGTATTTCTCGGGTCGAGCCGGCCCATTCGTGCCGAAGCATGGCTCTCCCACGTAAACGTCCATATTAGTATGGATTTGTGAAATTTTTATATATACTAAGCATTAAATTCTAAACTATTTGCCCTCATTTATTATGAAGTCAGTATTTTAATAATTCGTCAGTTCAATTCCTTTAGGACAGTTGACGTTGGTTTTGGTCCCCTGGGATATCTTGGTCTTTTGAGTCGTTTATTATTTGAATTATAATATGCAACGGTTAAATATTTCGTGTACTGAAACGTTCAACTATTTAATTAGGTTTTTAGCTGTAAATAGGTGCTCCTACAGACTGAGTTTTCGATAATGTTGATAAGTAGTGAAGAATTGCATGGGATTTTACTTGAGGGCAAAAGTGCTGCAAGGCTTTAAATGAACGTGGGCGGGGGCGCTGCTGGTAAAAGAGAACTGTCAAAAATTGCGCTTTTGTATGATGGCAGCGTTAGTTCCTTTTTTCGCCACGTTCATTAAAAGCCTTGTCGAGCTCTATGTGGAACTCCTAACATTTTTCTTCTCTTCGAATATATCAAATACATGGCACAGGTTCGGCCTCATATTATGGAATACTGTTCTCATCTCTGGGCAGGGGCGCCAAAATACCCAACCAAAATATGAGAGTAGTTGAATAGTCTAGGCCCATACCACGACACGGTTTCGAGACTCAAGCAATCGTACGAGAATGTTGCGTCCTACTCTTACAAACGTGAAATGACGTTGTTAGAGCAGGACGCGGCATTCTCTTCCGATTGTTTGAGTCTGAAAACGGTTTCGTAGTAACCCTACTGGATAGTTATCCAACGAAAGCCCGCTCGAATTGTTGACTGCCATAGTGTTTCAAACAGCTTGGACCCCTTAGAATTACGCCGAGATGTAGCTTCACTCTGCATCTTCTATTGGTTGTATCACGGGGAGTGCTCTGAAGAAATGTTCGGAATTGTACCTCCTGCAACTTTTCGCCATCGTTCCACGCTAAAAATATGCCATTCTCATCATCTTGATGAGTGACAGTCTTCCACAGTGCGTTTTTCGCGTAACTTTCTGCCGCGCACTGTAAAACTCTGGAACGAACTGTCGCCAGCAGTATTTTCCGGGCTAATACTTACGACCTGCAAACCTTCAAAAGGAGAGCGTATTCGCTCTTGAAAGGCCGGCAACGCACCTGCAGCTCTTCTAATGTTGCGAGTGTCCATGGGTGACGGTAGTTGTTTTGTTGTAACCCGTTTGCTCGTTTGCCCCCTTATCTTAATACCTCAATTTATATTTATCTTTGTCAGGTATATTTAAAATAGAAAATAATAAAAATTATTAAATCGTCAGAATATAATAATAATAATAGCTCCCACACCGGTTTCGTTGACGGTGGCCGGTTTCATTGAAACCAGGCCAGCTACGCAGGAGTAATTTTATAGTGCCCAAGTGTGTGCGCAGTACACAAGAGCACTCACGCGAGTGCGTCAGAATATAACCAAAACCTAAAATGAAACGCAGCGCTACACGTCTAAAACAGCTGTCGCAATAATCTCAACGTTTTGCCGGAAACAACATTCTACATCCGGGTGTGAAAATCCGAATAAGAATTCCGTAAAAAGTTTTCAAATGGAATTAGGGTGGGGCGGGTGCGGAGGCGGAAAGCGACATGCCACTCTGTGTTAGCCGCCCCAGCGCGCAACGAATAGAGCCGACGAAAATTCCCGTCTTTCGCGGTTCCCGTGAATTTTCAATAAAAGTATTTGTAAATTGCTTTAAAATCTTGATTTTTATTTTAATGAAATATTGGATTATGTCTATGAGATTGATTTAAGTTTTCGTCGCACGAATTAAGCAGGACACAAAAGACCGCAAAGTTTTTAAATACAGTCTTTAAGTACATAATAATTGTGAATTGCTTTAAAAATATGATTTACTTACTTATATTATTTTTAGGGGAAAGATAAATCTTGTGATATTGTACTGGATCAATAGGAATTGATATTATAAGCTACTTGTTATTTCTTAGTACTACTCTTGCATTCATATTATTATGTGATATTATGGTGTGACATATTTAGTCGAAACAAAATCCCCCGCGTCCTGTGCATTTTCAGCTACAATAATGTATGGCCTTATTATTATTAATTGACTCCAAAACAGTGAAATTCGAAAATAATTGTACAGTTCCAATGGTTCACATCGCCATATTTATAAATGAAATCAGGAGTAACTTGAGGAGGGATGAGGAGGAGAGGAGGGATTTGTACAGGACCGAATGTAATTTTGTACTTTCGTTTATAAATATACATAAAATATTAGTTTGTGACCTAGTAGTGGGGATATGCGTGGCACCAGAAATTATATTCTTTTGAGAAAGCAAGGTATAAATTGGTAAGACAAAATCCCACCCAGTCCTTTTGAAGACATTTTGTAGCGCTCACAAACAGCGCGATTCAGATTGTTTAAACCGCTACGTAACTATCTGTCTTACAGCATTAGTGTCAGTTATAATATCAAGGAATTTGTAAACCGTAAAAAATGCGGCCCGCCTCGCAGCGCCCCGGCACAGTGCTCGCGTATCCTTAGGTGGGATTTCACCAGGCACACTCAAAACTTCGTTTTATAAAACTTAGTTCTCATTGAACGCGTTCACGCGGTGACATAAATCTCGTTCTATTGCAAATGGATTTCACAAACTTCTTTTGATCGCGATTATTAAATCTAAGTTTACGTAACGTCACACGATTATTTTACATGTTTTCATAATTTTAAAGCCTTTTTGCGTTATTTTAACTACAATAGCAAGAAATAAACTAACCAAACGCATGTGTCAAAACTGTGTCTTGATTTTTCTTTTTTCGATGATTTTTGTTCCGCCATGACAGGGCTTGAACGGGTTTTATGAAGTTAAATTTCGGGCTTTAGGCGTTCAGAAGATAAAACTCGGATTTGCTGTGAACGCGTTCAATTTATGTTGGTGAAATGCAATTCGATGTTATAATCGCGTTTATACGTTTTAAACCGGTACAGTATGCATTGAACGCGTTCCATTTCTTTGGTGAAATCGCCCCTTAATCGTGGATTAATATTTTTTACCTCTTGTATTCTTTCACAAATTGATTTGACCCTTCTTATACCTGAGGGAACTGTATTCTAATTTCCAACCCTAATGAATTTCCCAAACGATTTTCGAAGCAATTTTTCTTTTTACGAAAAACTTACTAAATATAAAAGTTATTATTTGTATATTACACCTTTATTGTGTTATTAATTCTCTTTGAAAGACTTTTAATTACTTTCTTCAGAGCTCTTTGAACTCCTGACATTTTCATAAACTCTTTGATCTTTTTAATTATGTTAAAGTGCAATATAGTTGTCTTGCATTTGTTGTGCTTTAAACATGATAATAACAATAATAAATTATTTACATAACCCTATCTTATGAAGACTTTTACAGAAAAAAACATTATGTCAAAAACTTCATCCCTCGATCGTGGATTCGTGGAAATCTATTGTTATCGCGGTCGAATGTTACCGCTTGGGAGTTGAAGAATTAAAGTGAAGTAATCGTCAAGACTCAAGAGTTGACGATTGTAGTTAAAGTTGTGAATTTAAAACTCCGAAATAGATGTTCGCAAACTTCGGCGCGACAAATTGCTTTTTATCTGTGTAATATAGCGAGCCAACGGTGCAGCGCACCTGCATCACATTAGTTCTGTAAATCTGCGAGTGACAAGTGTGAGCTGACGGGGATCCTGGAATTTGCACCACGATTTATGGCGATCCTAAATTATATTCGAAATGGAGACTTGCTTGCTGGAGATATGGCTTTCGTGTGCTTCTAAAGCCCCATACGTGGAGATCTAATACAATTTCGTGACTATCGTACTCGCCCTATTGACATGAATATATCTTTTGACGGTATTAAAATTGACAACGTTAAATGTACAAAATTTTTAGGTCTTATGGTTGACATGCATTGTGACTGGAAGTCACATATTAATTTCATATGCGACAAGCTAGATAAATTTGTGTTCGCGATCAAAACATTACGATTGAAAGTTTCTACGGAGGCAGCGTTAACTGCCTATCACGGTTATGTGGCATCGGTTCTCTCATACGGTCTGTTGTTATGGGGGAACTCGGTAGACTTTGAAAGGGCTTTTCGGGTGCAAAAGAAATTCATAAGGGCTATTTGTGGAGCCTGGTCTATGCACAGTTGTAAACCTCTATTTACAAAACTACGCATACTACCCCTTGTGTGTTTATATATTCGTGATCTTTGTGTATTCGTTAAGCAAAATCCACAATACTTTACACTTAACTCAGACGCAAATAATAGGAGTGCCACTCCAAGATTTAAATATAAATTATATATGCCACCATGTCATCTAGATGTATATAAAAGAAATGTTTGTATTAGTGCTATTAAAGTATATAATAAACTTCCTGACAGATTAAAAGATTTGAAATTAATTAATTTTAAAACTCAAATAACGAAGTGGCTATTAGAAAACTCTTTTTATAAACTTGACGAATATATGAAATATGTTGAAGAGATAAAATAGATTACTATATTATTTTATTTCAATTTCTTATTAACAATGACATTATTTTAATTTTTTCTATCATGATTAGTTATTCGACAATATTTTTTATTTCTTTTATCTTTTACATATTTCTTTTAAATTATTATTATTGGTGTACAGCGTTTAATTTTATATCAATTTTAACAGTGATTTTATAATATATTGTATTTATTACTTAGTAAATTTTATGTAATTTTATAATTTTAATTAATTTTATATAATGAATTGCACGCCATTGTAATGGCAAGAATGTACTGGAACTTTCATTATTTATTATAAGACCATGATTATGTACTACATTCTGGCAATAAAGGAGTTTGATTTGATTTGATTTGATCGATCTAGAAGACGGTTATAATAATATGTATCAATGTGATAATCAAATAAAATGTGATAAACAACATGAGAAAATTGTACAACGCTGCAACATACAAAATTACCCAGCCACTGCCTTTGATATTTGTTTGATCACTAATCGTGATAGTAACAAAATAGACCCAAAAAACATTTTTGGGTCTATTTTGTTACTACTACTTTGGGTCTATGTGGTAACGAGTTTTGGCACATACTCCATCAATTTTGACGACCTCTGTGGCTCAGTGGTGAGCGCGTCGGTAGCTCAAGCCGGGGGTCGCGGGTTCGAATCCCGCCGACGGAACAAAAAGTTTTCAATGTTCCCGGGTCTGGATGTGTATTAAATATGTGTATGATATAATAAAAATCTTAAATATATGTATAGTATAAAAGTATTAAATATATTTCCGTTGTCTGGTACCTGTAACACAAGTCCTTTAGGTACTTAGCACGGGGCCAGACTGACGTGGTGTGAAGCGTCCATAGATATTATTATTATTATTATTAATTTTGTCAAGTTTACAGTTGTACGCTGCCTGTAAATAGCAATCGATGTAATGTCTTCAAATCAATCAAAAATGACTTGGTTTCAACCAGACCAATTTTAGATTAGACTAACTGCTTTAAACTAGCAGTTGCTGTTTCAGAACTACCTCGATCTTAACCAAACCAGGGGTGCGTACTACGAAACCTTTTTGAGACTCAAACGAAGGAATCGGAATGCCGCGTTCCATTTTAACAAACGTGAAATGTCGTTGTTAGAGTAGGTCGCGACATTCTGATTCGATCGTTTGGGTTTCGTTGTAAGTCTTCAGTATCGTTAGAACTTTTCGGCATTAAAGTCTCACCTCTCCCAGCTCAGCCGTCTCGGCGCGTCGCAGTTGGGTTCCTCCGGCGTCCCCCGCACCTGGGTGAGCAGGCGCGCCAGCCGCAGCCCCGCGCCGCTGCTGGTGCTGGACACCGAGCCGCGGGGGGTGGATACCCTGGAAAGACGTGGAGAATTACTATGTTAAAACGGGAATTAAAGAAAAATGCACGGTTCCTGCGCGATAAACGAGATTCATCTTTCGGCACAACGGAGTTGCAGCCGTCATCTAGTTAATTACATTCTTGATATAGTTAAGGATTTCTGGTCAATGCGAGTAGAAGCATGGACACACCGAGACTCAATACAATACAATACAAAAACACTTTATTGCACACCAAAAAATGCAAAATAAAAACATTTTTCACAAAACAACAATTTATAATGATGCACAAAAGGCGAACTTATTGCTAATAAGCAATCTCTTCCAGTTAACCTTTAGATTCAAAACTTGTTTATTGCCAACAAAACAACAAGTTATAACTTGCCATGCTGATTCAAAATTTGAGCTGCATCTTCAAAATGCCGCAGCGTCTTTTTGACCGCCTTCCAAAAAGGAGGAAGTAATACTTTCGGCTGTATGTATCTTTTGTATATCCCTAAAGTAGCATAGTTTCGTGTATTTTTCTTTTTAATGTTATTTTTAGTTTCAAGTCTAGGCAGAATTTAATAACTAAAAGCGTTTTCTTCCTTTAGAGTCTCGCCTAGCAGAAAAAGAACGTCATAGTCAACCAACTATAATAAATTAAAGAAGCTTTTTCCAGCGCTGTGGACCGAATATAGCCAATTAAGGTCCATTCTCCTCGTTTCTGCGGTATTATTGCTTGAAAACGTCCAATAGAAAACTAAACAGTCATCGAAAACACATTTTAGTAGTTGGAACATTGCCAGAGGTTTTAACGGACTCCAGCGAAAGGCTTAAGCGGCGTTTTTCGTAGTGCTATTGTAACATATTATACAGATCTTTACCCCAATTGTGCAAAATTAACAGTTGGAACGAAGTTCCCTAACGCGCGTTCGGCGTTAATCTGAAGGCTAGACAGAACGATATTTGACTTTGATTTGACCTCCACACGTTTTTATTAGTACCTGCATGTTAGGGGCAGAGGGTGTTAATAGAAAGTATTCCTGTGCGTCAACAAGAGGGCGTTTTTTTAAATAAATAGCGACGCGTTGTTAGTATTCCTGGGCGTCAATAGATTACGTTTTTTTAATAATTTTTTGAGTGTTTATGTATACAGGTTTTTTGAACATATGATATAACTTCGTTCCATTCGGGTGTCCCTTGACACTTCTCAAGTTTTTTTGTTCCTCGTTCGATTTGGTTTTACATACGTTCCTGACACGCACACCCAATGCGCACCTTATAGTTTTATGACTTTGTTTTGTAATACCCTGTATTTGCCAAATTAGTAATTACATAAAAATAAATTCAGTAGTTAGCGAGATTAGCACGTTCAAACATACTCTTCAGCTTTATAACGTCGATGTGCCACTCCGCACGTCTGTAATCGCTAGTATTACTCCATAATAAATAAAATAAAAAAATAAACCTAGAAAGTCCTGTGATTATAAAATTGTAACTAAAAAGTAAAAAATACTCCCCCAAAATCCCTTAAGTCTTCAAATTCTGTATGCAGCTCAGGTGCGAAGTTCGAGTCACGTTCGTGTCGACGCGTGACAATTACAAAATTAGGACCCAAATGGAAATAAGATCTTTTAATAACACTGATTCGGGTGACACTACGTGAAAGAGGAAAGGTTGCCTTAATTATACGAAGGAAATCTTAATGGACAGCTCAAGATGGAGCGCTTAGACAAGATGTCTTCGTTAATTATTTTACCTGCTATAAAATATAATATCGATTGCTATCTTGATTCGAAATACAAAATGGTGTTATCATAAAATGTCAAACACGTTTTGATTGGTCTAAACTTAAAATCAGTCGTTTGAACGCAGATAATACCATTTTGTTGACTTCGGATAGGATGGAATGGATCGGTGCAATATTGTTTTATTAAAATTAATATTTCAGTAATAGGTTAAGCAGGTAAAGGAGAATATTAATACGCCAATCCCTCAGAGAAAAATCTTTAGTCTTTAATCTATAAATTAATTTTTTATGCCTCTCAATCCACATAAGCCCGTTGCTAAAATTAAGTCTATTTCATTTGAGGTATAAAGTCAACTTTAAATGCAGTTGCAGGATTTGATGGGTATTTTGAAGGTGTAACATAAGGGCCAACCGACTTATTCAATTAACCCTGTCTAATAGAGTTCGGTCCGGACGGCCCTTTAGGGCCACCGAAGTCCACACATCATTTATAGGGCACAGCCCTTTACTACTAGAGGTCAAAGTGTTAAGCGAATAGTGACGTTACATAATTCACTATATTGAAAATGCTTGAAAATCCTTAAAATATCTAATTTGGATGCAAAATACACGGAAACCAGAAGATATCATGTGATTTTAGTTTTTGTACGTAGATTGTAGCTGTATATTTTTTTCAAAGTAGTGCCCGAGCTTCTGATCCGATTTTAAATATAATTTGAGTATGTTATACACGTATAATTTTAAACGTACATATTTATATATTAAGAATAATACAAACATATTTATATGGAAAAAAATGTACAAACACAGGCCTCAGAATAAAGTATTTCACCACATTGGTTCTCACTCAGCATGATAATTATTACGATGCATTGTAGGTACATAATATTATGTTTTGTAAATAAAAATATTTTATTAGATTTGTAGTAGGTTTTAGGAGCAGCGCAGACGACAGACTATCCGTGACGCACTTTTAAGTCCGTGAAAATAGAACCTATGCAATTATAATAATTATTATGCAGTTATGCACACGACGCCGACGCGCAGCGCTGACGTGTGCGTTACTGCATATAATTGCATGGGTTCTATTTCCACGGACTAAAAAGTGCGTCACGGATAGTCTGTTGTCTGCGCTGCGCCTTATAAGTATCAGCGAGTGTACGAAATCTATGGCAGGATTTTTATATTTTAAAGCGCCCGTCCGCGCGACTTCGCCGCTACACCGCAAGATCACAAGAAAATGTACGTAAATATTTATTTAAATACTATATTTAACATACAATTGTTGTTTGTAATATCGCGGTGTAGCGGCCAAGCCGCTCTAACGCGTGGACGCATAATAGAAATCTACCCTAAACCTTGAAAATGAACTAACCCTTTTATCTCAATAAAACTTCGTCCCAATTAACCCCCAGTGTTGAGTTACACCATTCTGTCTCTCGAGTCTCGACTCGTGTTGCGAGTGTAATGACATTATAACTTTTTACACGGAGATGGTGTCACTAAGGCTTTTAACTTTTAGTGACGCTATCTGTTTAATAGCTTTTTTGCTGGCTCTCCATAATAATCATACCCCTACACTGGTTCCGGTGACGGTGGCCAGTTTTGTATTGAGACCAGGCCAGTTACGCAGAAGTAATTTTATAGTGCCCAAGTGTGTGCGCAATACACAAGAGCATTATCTATTTATTTTAATCTCATGACTCAGTGAGACGGGCGACCGACGCGACTGGCGAGCGGTCAGGCGCAGGACCGACTTTTCACATGCCCATCCGACGCATGGATAATATAATATTTCTTATCAATAATCAGCCTGCATTATTCAAGCCAAACTTGGAAATAATGATATGTTTCCAACGTGCAATTTGAATTCACTACTTAGGAATCAAGAGCTGCACTCGAAACCACTGGACCACGGAGGCGTTTGGCCTCTCCATGGTCAGTGATGGACGAATACAAGAGATTATGGTTGAAAAAAGGGCATATTATTTTCGTCTATGATGCCAGAAGCCGTTTTAAGAGGTCTCCTGTTTGTCATATAATATCAAACGGTTTATCCATTATGTTGCCTCTAGTTCGTTTTTATTGCAGATTTTCCACAGTTCTCAACGTCGGTTTAGTAACGGTGTGATTGCCGAATGCCGATTTAGTTCTGAATGATTTTATTTGAGGTTTCAAATAAAAACCATATATTTAAGTATACTTATTACCAATTATAGCGTGAAATTACTGCAAAGACCGCAACCGACAAACATTTAATGAACTGAAATGTCAACCATAAATACTTTGCTACGACGTAGCTCTCGTAGCTCGTAGCTCGTAGCATTCTCGTAGTATGTACAATGATCGGTTTCTAAGGTTTTGTGACTGGAGTTTATCTATTAAACAGCGTTGTTGGTTATTGCCCGGATCGGCAATTTGTATGGGTATGGGTACTCAAAAAATCCGTCTTCATACCCATACAAATTGCCCGGATCGGCAAAATGAACATTTTGACGGGCTCATTTGATGGTTATCAGGATATTACGGTGTTAAAGCTAACAACCTGTATATATCCAGCCTTATTAAGAATTAAATTCTATGCGGTCTAAATTTAGCCAGAAATAATTAAGTCCGAACACTCATTTTCGATTCGAGAGTCTTGACCGTTTTCAATTGTCTGTCGGATTTACATATTGTCGTAGAAGCGATATATTGGTCCCAAAATAAATAAGTAGGATAAAATATGGGACTATGCAGGAATTCCTGTAAATGACATCTTGAGATTGAGATAATTTGGGATAATTTTATGATTATTTTTTAATATTATCTCGTAAGAAGTACTAAGCCTATAATTTTTATAAATAGAAGATCTTTAATAATAATTTCGATAGTAAATAAATCGTGGAAGTTTGTTATTGCGTAATGCGTATGCCTATAACTTCTTAAAGAAAAAAACTGTTTAACGGTTTTATCATCTTTGGCGTGGTAGTTTAGGTTTTGTTATTAATACGTAGGCTACTTTTATTCCGAAAAGTATAATGTTCTCGTTTTAATTTCGCGGGATATTGCTATAAATAATAATAATAATTTAAATAAAATATTATAATATTCTATTTTTTGTACTTGTATGTATTAACGAGAACAAACATTTTATCACTATAATCTGTCAAAAAAGTGAAGAAATTAAAAAGTGGCAACATCGTAGTGTCATCCCTTTTTTCTTAGATTGATTCTTCACTTTTTTGACAGACTATATACATCTACGATGTGGGCAAGACACAGTGTGGATATTTTTATTATTAAAGGGTCTTACCCCTCACTATTGAAATTGATCAACAGGTAATTCGGACGAAGTATAATAATAGTAACAAAATAAATCATGAAAATATATATTACATGCTGAACCCTAAAAATAGCGTTTAAATATCCGTGTTATTCCGGTTGTATCTGTGTTATCAATTACCGAAATCTTACAAAATCAAATCAAATGCCGAATTCGATTTGATTTCGATTTCGTCGAAATGGTCACGGACTGATATGCCATCAACGCGATATTGACGTGAGCGGCTTAGGGATGGCTCACACTGCATATTTTTAAAAGATACAGAATTAAGGTGTTACACACTTATCAGTTTTTTTTAAAGCGAACTTTACGAACGAAGCTTAATTGAATATGATTTTTATCGGGTGTCATATTAAGTAATTAAAGAATTACAAAAAATTAAAGATAATATTCTTTTGTCGAAATACGATATATCCTGCTTTCATCTGATTAACAATACAACGTCGCTGATGTTAAGAACCATTTTTTCCACGAAAAATGATCTTAACACGTTTTTTTTTAATCATATTATATTCTGTGGAGGCCGCAAAGGAAGATCTTCCGACCGAGCGAGGTGTTATGCTCGGTCAGGCCGGAGCCCACGTGATACATTTTAGCTGTCGTATATATATATTATACTGACGCACTTAGAAAACTTCGATAGCGCGATGCAGGAATGTGGCACTAATTGTGGGTACCGCCACATCACGGTCTTGTAGTTATAGGGCTATACAAACCTTTCCTCTTTATAACAAACTAGATAACGCCGCAACTCCATTGCGCCAAAATTCGTTTATTGCGAGAGAACCGCACAAATTTCCGGGTTGAAAACTATCCTATGTTCTTTCACGGGACTCAAAGCATCTCCATGCCAAATTTCAGCAAAATCGGTCCAGCGGTTGGGCGTGAAAAGGTAACAGACAGGCAGACAGACACATTTTCGTCAATTGGAAGTATAACAATATGTATTTTACCTTCACTGTTATTATTAAACATTGCATTAACAATTTAGCATGTTGAGTGTCAAAAGTTGCAGCGCGGGTATTTTAATAACGAAATCTGCCTCTTACAAAGTTAAGTTAAGCAAGTTTCGGCCACAAACCCGCGGTTGGTAACTTGATAATTTCAAAGTCGGACAGTTTATAAACTCCTTAAGGTGCCTCGTGTAACCTTTTAAGTACGCGCACATTATGATCTAACGCGTACGAGGTCATAAAAATGTATGCAAAATGCGGCCCGTCCACTGCGTCCCATCATAATGTACAAATTAAGGACAGGCGCGACTGTATTGTTTGATTTTTAGCTGCTTGTACGTTGTAAATTGCAAAATTTAGAATACTTAAGTTGGACTTCTAAAATTTAAATTTTATAACATTTGTTTTGCGCTGCTCAGCCTAAATACCATTGAGGTACTATAGACTGGAGAGAGCCTTATATCGGTGTATAAGCGTCAAAAGCGTGTAATGTTATGTCCTACTTACTAGGACATAACAAACGAGTCGGTCTATATTTCATGTAACAAAAGTGTTAATAAAGGTTTTTAGTGAACATTTAATGCTAGATATCGATGAGTTTTGTGGTTCCGCTAAATAATAAACCATAAGAATGGTCAAAGAATGCCTCAAACACGTGGATTTAACATTAAATAGGTACGTAAGTTTTGAACAACGTTTTTTGGGCTTTTCAATCGGTATTTTTGTAAGCTAAAAAGATAATTTATAAGTTTATTAATCCTTTATTCGTGCTATATAAGGCATTAGTGCTAAAAATGTCACATCAATTAATAATTTGGCTATAAAAATTGCATAGCTTTTTACGTGTGTTTACGGATTCTCATCACTTGAACTATAGTTAATCGATATCATGAACTAATTGACTTTGTTTCCTGTATCATAATGTGCTTCGAAACAATCGACAAATAGAAATATTCCAGAAAATAAACGCACACTACTTGTATGAAAATAAGCACAAAATGGCCACGCGATGACGGGCTAAGACTACATCTATACTATAATACTTTATCTATGCTAAATACATTATAGTCCTCATTACCAAACTTCCTGCTACAACCAGTAAAAGTCGCGTTGAGTATTACACTATTTAAGAATTTTCCACGTAAACATTTTTAAAAGTCCTTTAAATTTACACAAGCAAAAACTGCTGAGTTTTCGTAACTTTGACAACTTTTTTCAACAGAACATGAGCTAAAGACTTGTAATTTCAGAACTTGTCCAATTACAATGAAAATTTGCACGAAAAACTGCGAGTATTCCACCAGCCCGCCAATTTGCTGTTGCAATTTGGAAGTCTATTTTTACATGCTTTTATATTTAGACTTCCAAAAGAGAGACGGTTATATTTGGTACATAAGTTCTGTTTATTTAAGTACGTAAAATGTGATTTATTTATGTTTACTTTGTGTTTTTAGATTATTATTAAAAACTTGCTTTTAAGACTCTTAACTATTATAGTGGGATAAACGGATTTCGATGAAACTTGGCACGTACACGAAAAAGACCTCAGGGAAGGACATAGGCTATTTTTCATCGCTCCAAAATGCACGGTTCCTTAAGAATTCGTTTTGCCCGTACAAAGTCGCCGGGAACATCGAGTGGATTCTAAATATATCTAAATTTAATCTAAATATATAATCTAATATACGAGGTCATCGGCCGATCTTGATTCATGTTGTGTAAACATATTTACTAGCCAATTTATATCCCGCTATTTCGATACATAGATTTATCGATACTATGTAGGTAATAGGTCGCAGACGAACATTTGAAGATGCGGGGGTCATATCAAGTAAAAAAGTAATAATATCTGGTCTCTGTTAAGCATTAGTGTCCTAACCCACAATTTTTTTTGTTGTTAAAATTTTGAATGCAGTCTTGTTCTAAATCATCTACAGAACATAACTGCATTGATAACTCAATACGTAATTTTTGTGTGGGTTAGTACACGAATGCTTAACAGCGTCCATTCTATGCTAATACTTATTCTAAATGCGGAATTGTGTCTGTTACCTCTTCACGCCCAAACCGCTCAACCGATTTTGCTGATGTTATGGAGATACTTTCATTCTACGGTTCCCGCTCGATAAACAAATTTTGGCGCAATGGAGTTGCAGACGTCATCTAGTTATGTAATAAATCTATACATCTATACATATAAATAAAATTGGAGTGTCTGTTTGTAATATTAAAATAACCGTTTTTTACTACATGCATATGAATATTTAGACGGTACTTACACCAAAATAACAATTTTTAGAATTTTTGTCTGTCTGTATGTCTGTCTGTTTGTTCCGGCTAATCTCCGAAATGGCTGGACCGATTTTGACGGGACTTTTATTGGCAGATAGCTGATGTAATAAGGAGTAACCTAGGCTACTTTGTACCGACTTCCAAAAGGAGGAGGACATATTTTTACTTTTTTATTTTTTACCTATGTATTTTACATTTTGTTGACGCGGACGAAGTCGCGGGTAACAGCGTGTAATTAATAAATCATTACTGTACACTGTACAGGGTGTAATAAACAGGTAGCTCAAGCCGGGGGCGCGGGTTCGAATCCCGCCGACGGAACAAAAAGTTTTCAAAAGTTCCTGGGTCTGGGGTCATGGGTGTGTATTAAATATGTGTACTTATATTATTATTATTATACATTTTTTGCATGGGCAACTTTATGATGTTGCATCTTTTCTCATAGAATATTAAAGAAAGAAAGTTCCTACTTTGATAATGAACTTTATAATGTAAGATTATAAAGTTCATTATCAAAATCAAAATCATACAAACTCTATACTCTATTATATTCATACGTGGGAGAGCCATGATTCGGCACGAATGGGTCGGCTCGACCGGAGAAATACGTTCACGTTCTCACAGAAAACCGGCGTGAAACAGCGCTAGCGCTGTGTTTCGCCGAGTGAGTGAGTTTACCGGAGGCCCAATCCCTTACCCTGTTCCCTTCCCTACCCTCCCCAATTCCCTTCCCATCCCTACCCTCCCCTATTACCCTATTCCCTCTTAAAAGGCCGGCAACGCACCTGCAGCTCTTCTGATGCTGCGAGTGTCCATGGGCGACGGAAGTTGCTTTCCATCAGGTGACCCGTTTGCTCGTTTGCCCCCTTATTTCATAAAAAAAAATACTTAGTTTTGTTACACCCTGTATAATATTATATACTTTATCATTATCTGGATTTGGGTGGAGGTGAGGTACTGAGAAGCGTCCATATTAATTTAACTCTGCAAGTTCATTCTCGGAAACTCCAAGGTAAGTTTGTACTGTGAATGTTAATTTTAGTAAGTACGAGCAATTGCCCGCGGCTTCGCTCGCGTTAAGAAGTATTAATATATACAAGCTTTCATCCCCTATTTTAAACCCTTTGGGGGTAGAATTGATCAAAATCCTTTCTTAGCGGATGCCTACGTCATAACATCTACCTGCATGCCAAATTTCAGCCCAATCGGTCCAGTGGTTTGGGCTGTGCGTTGATAGATCACCATGTCAGCCAGTCACCTTTGAGTTTTATATATTTAGACTAGATGATCCCTAAAACTCCGTTGCACTAAAATTCGTTTATCGCGCGGGAACCGTACATTTTTCTGGGACAAAAGTATCCAATGCCCTTTCCGGGCCTCAAGGTATCTCCATACCAAATTTCAGCAAAATCGGTTCAGTGGCTTGGGCGTGAAGAGGTAACAGACAGACAGACTTTCGCATATTTTATAATATTACTTCGATCGCGGATTCCAGGAAATGCTATTGCATTCTATTGCAGTTGTCGCGATCACCGGTGCTCTTATGGGTGCTTATACGCCTCCGTGGTCCAGTGGTTCAGAGCTCGGCTCTTGACTCGGAGGTCGTGGGTTCGATTCCCGCGTTGGAAACATGTTATTTCCAAGTTAGGTTAGGATAATGCAGGCTGATCACCTGATTGTCTGACAAGTAAGATGATCCATGCGTCGAATGGGCATGTAAAAAGTCGGTCCTGCGCCTGATCTCTCGCCAGTCGTGTCGGTCTGCCGTCCCACTGGGTTATGAGAGTAAATAAATAGAGAGTGCTCTTGTGTACTGCGCACACACTTGGGCACTATAAAATTACTCCTGCGTAGCTGGCCTGGTTTCCATGAAACCGGCCACCGTCACCGAAACCGGTGTGGGAGCTATTATATTATTATTATGGGTGCTCTTATGGGCTCTTACGAGTATCCAGTGGTTAAAGGAATATCAGTACAGTATAATATGAATTATCAGTAATCAAAGGCCGTTTTTCACAAAACATAGGATTCCCGGGGTTTCTTTCACGTAAAGTTAAGTCACAATTATAGTCTTCTAGGTCAGTGACCCGCAAAGTGTGTGCCGTGGTCAGCAGTTGGTGTGCCACGGAAAAGGTCATCGTACATAGTTCTAGTGCTAAGGACCAAAAAAGGGACATCTAAGGACGATCGACGAAGGGATGGGAGCTCAGAGTAAGCCCTATGTAACTCTACACACTGATTAATTTGTGGTGTAAGTACCTCCAAATATTTTTATTTTCCTGGATGCATCTTGAACACAAAAAGTTTGCGGAACACTGATCAAGGTTATAAAGAAATTAATAAGGTCCGCGGCACAATGAAGTGAGTACAAATAAAGTTAATTTAACGACGCTCGGTAGTAAACCTAGATTACTCTCAGATTTTTATGTTTATGTCGCGCCTTTATACTTCACTTATAATACACCTCGCTGAGAATATTACCTAGTATATGTCGCTGACTCCGTTTGTTCGAAAACCATAAGGCTGCGTTTCCACCGGATATGTGTTTTACAAGAACCAATAGAATCGTTGCGCTGAACGTGGTTAGGCAAATGAAGAGTGTCTATAGGTTCTTAGAAACACATTCCTTGCAACGCAGCTTAGCTCAGCTCCGATGGAAGCGCAGCCTAAAGCAGGAGGCATTTTGCCGCCATAAAAACTGTTTTGCGTGTAGACAGGCATACAGTCACACTTCCTTTATAATCCTAGTATGGAAGAATAGTAATTGTGGACTTTAAAGTCTCAAACTCTATTCAAAACTAGAGTCACAGCCCCTGTAGACAAGTGGCAAAACGCTAACGCTAACGCTAGCGCTAGCGCTACAAAATGTATGGATTTGACATAAGTCATCGCTTCGCTAGCGAATACTAATGTCAAATCCATACATTTTGTAGCGCTAGCGTTAACGTTAGCGTAAGCGTTTTGCCACTTGTCTACGGGGGCTGGTCGATTTGTTCTTTCTACTTTCTCATATTAGGATATGAGAAAACTTGCCGAATAATACAAAAGTAACAAAACTAAAAACCCTATTATGGGCATCTTGGTATAAGGGGAACACCCAATTATTGGCACTACATAAACCTTTATCATTGGCATTCCTTGTATATTTAAATAACAATCTAAGATGCCAATAACAGAATTACTGTCGACGATTGGGTAGTTTTCTAAATTCTCTTTAAGCTAAGTACATTCTAAGAAACGTAGATTTAAGATTGTGAATTGCATTCTAGCGTAAATCCTCAATAAATTGGAATTGCATGTGTAAGTACCCATTCCGTGACACGTGCAATACGGGAGGAGCGGCAGGAGCGTTTCGTCTTAACTCGTAATTACATTTTGCTCCACTTCATATGAAATATCAATTTGCCGAGCTATTACATTGGCTTCGAATAAATTAAAGCGTTTACTGGAGTTAGGTTAGTTGGATTATTGCGTTTTAAGATTCTATAACGTTTCATAATTTTCGTTATGAAGTAAATAAAGAAATGAGCGGTTGGATCACCTGATGGATACTCGTGACATCAATCCCTACCTTATATATTACTAGATAATGCCCGCAACTCCGTTGCGGCAAAATCTGTTTATCGCGCGGGAACCGAGCATTTTTCTGGGATAAAAATCCTATGTCCTTTCCCGGGACTCAAAGTATCTCCATACTAAATTTCAGCAGAGTCAAGTACGACGTGAAGAGGTGACAGACAGACGGACACATTTTTGAATTTATTTTATTAAGTATGTATGTGGATAGGCTTGCAGTCACATTACTCGAAACTCAACATAATCATTGATTCGCATCGACTTAAAGTGGCATATACTGTAACGCTGTGTTCAGGTTGAACAGGCCCATTCGTACCGAAGCTACAGAACATACATATATTAGTTGCCGAAGCGTAGTTATTTCGCAATATTGTTGGTTTATGACGCAGAGAAGTATCTCAAATCATGTTTTGAAAGGAACATAATAATTTATTTATTTATGTAAATATTATCACAGAATAGATAATAGTTGTTATTATGTTTAGCACGAAAATATTTACGAGTCATTAATAAATCTTTCGCCGCTGAAATCATTGACCTATTTTATTATTAAGCATAAACTAAATATTTCTGTACTAGATGACGCCCGACACTCCGTGGCGCCAAAATTCGTTTATTGCGCAGCAACCGTGCATTTTTCCGGCATAAAAAGTATCCTGTGTCCCTTTCCCAGGACTCAAAGTACCTCCATACCAAACTTTAGCAAAATCGGTTCAGCGGTTTAGGCGTGAAGAGGTATCAGACAGACAGATTGCTTTCGAATTTATCATATAAGTATGGATTTTGAAACCTATTATTCTAATTCTTAAGGTATACTAGCAAGCTCTAAAACAGTGCTCCGCAAACTTTTTGTGTTCAAGGTACTATCAGAGAAGTTGATTTTGTTGATGTTGATGTAAGTAATTTGGTCGCTTTACCAATCACAGCTAACATTGAACTGACATAAGCCGACCACATGACGTAGGTCCGTCAACTGCCTAGGAATCAATTTCCTTGATGGTACTTCTAGAAAAAAGAAAATTTTTGGAGGTACACCAGAAATTAATCAGCGTGAACGGGGGTGCTCTGTTCCCGATTCCCATTCCTTTCGTCGATCCTCCGGAGATATTGCATTTTTTGGTTCTTATATAAACTAGGAATATGTAGGTACGATGACATTTTTGAGGCACACCAACTGACCAGTGTGCCACGGCACACCCTTTGCGGAACACTGCTCTAGAGAATTGCACTCACTTGAGCACAATCCCATCACTCCGGTCCTCACTGGCTATGCTGGATCTGGGGGAACTGCCGAGGCGGCTGCTGGCGCTCTTGCGCCGGAGGTCCGTGGGTTCCTGGTCATCCTTGTTGATGAAGGACAGGCGCGGGGCGTGCGCGCGGAGCCCACAAACCTTGTGCGTAGATACGCCCCTGCAGAGCAGTTGGCTTTGGGTAATATCTGGAAGAAAAAAAAATAAGAAATTAAAAAAACAATAAAAGATAAAACAAACAAATCTGCTATAAATCACGCATAATTTAAGACCAGAGATCGAAGGGGAATGGGCAGTGTTCAATTTTTAGGTGTATTTGGAGGAACGAGGGACGTGTGCGCGCAAAGGACCCAGGACCGATTTTGGTGGGTAGAGTCTGGTAGAGCTAGACTGTATTTACGCCGGAGTTTATGCCACGCTATATTGCAAGCAATATGTTTTATAATATCCAAAGAATCGCTGCGTTGAACATGGTCACGCAAATAAAGCGATTCCATTGGTTCTCAAAAACATAATATCTCTCGAACACATCTTGGATAGGTTTCGGTTGAAACGCAGCCATCAAATTATTCAACCCCCGACGAAACCAGCCACTCTGTTATAACTTATAAGTTTGGCGTGTTTATTTATTTGTGTGGGTTTCTGTCTGTGGCATCCAAACGGGTGGACCGATTTTCGTCTAGCTTTATTTATTTTAAAACTGAGAGTGTGAATGGCAATCGTTCTTCATCATCAGCTCCAGAGCCCCCGTAAGGGCTCCTGGCGCCTTTGTGCAAAAAATGGATTTTGGCGCCCATTTAGGATCAATTCAGACCGCAACGTGACGAGGCGAGGCGCGACGCGACGCGACCTAAATTTGTATGGATTTGACAGATGTCGTCAGCGTCAGACGTCTTGCGAATCTGTCAAATCCATACTAATTCAGTTGCGTCACGTTGCGGTCTGAATTGACCCTTAGGCAAATTTTTTGCGTCCTTGGTTTTGGCGCCCCTAGAGGATGGCGCCCGTGTGCATTGCACACATTGCACATATGGTAGCGGGGGCCCTGATCATCGTGCGTCGTTCATTGCTAGAGGAGTTTGTCTAGTATTTCGGGGGTATTTTTAGACTTCTAAATTTATCACTATTACGATTTGCACTAAGACGACGTCCAGTGACTGAGTCAAAACAAATTGTGACCTCGTCATGACCTACCGATAGCCTCAAGGTGTAAGCTGTTTGTAGAGCTAAGTAGGCTTAACAAAACTCGTCGTGAAAAACGTATTTATGTTTTAAGCCCTGTAAAAAGGTTGATACCTTTTAACAGGTACAATGCACATAACATTAATTTTAGTATACACGAGCTTTTGCCCGCGGCTTCGCTCGCGTTAAGAAGTATTATTATATACAAACTTTCATCCCCTATTTAAACCCCAAGGGGGTTGGAATTTATCAAAATCCTTTCTTAGCGGATGCCTAACATCTACCTGCATGCCAAATTTCAGCCCGATCCGTCCAGTGGTTTGGGCTGTGCGTTGATAGATCACTATGTCAATCAGTCAGTCACCTTTGAGTTTTATATATATATATATATATATATATATATATATATATATAGATAACAGTAGGAATTTAAGTTGTTATTTAAGACTAACTACCGCACTCAGAGACATTAAAATATGAAGATCTTCAATTTAATGAAGAGTTTAACAGATAATGCATGGGGCTATTATTAAAATCTTAATTTAATTTCCTTTAGTAATTAATATTCCTTTCAAAGTGCGTCATTTAGACAGAAAATCAAACTTTTTATCAAAACCTTTACTATATAGCATAATAGTAACGCTTTAAGAAATCACTAAAATGTGGCTGTCAGAAATTAAATCGGTGGTAGACAAAATTGTGTACTTACTTAATTACAGTTATATAGTTCGAAAAATATCCAATAAGACTATGGTGTACTCGTTGAATCGAGACTGTAGCGATCATTGACTCTCTGTCAACAAACTTGTCATTTTCTATACAAACCGCGATTGACAATGAAGTGTCAGGTGTTCCTAGCCTATATCGTATTTGGACACTCGATGTGAACTGAATATGAAGCATATCACTACGAACTCATAAAAAGTTGGATATTATCATTCTAAGAGTTACCAAGAGGTTTTCCGATCCGTAATAATCTGTGTCTTTATAAGAGGTCAATTTTATTCTTCAATATTCTAAATACAGTGCGAGCATTTTTCAATTAGCGCCTAGACTAAGAAGGACCATGACCGCTACCGCCTCGTTTCGCCGAGTACAGTATACCATAGTATATATATTTATTATCTCAATATTTATTACCTATCTATCAAGGAATTTTATATCATTCCTAGATAAAGTAAATATCTGACTTTAAACTTTTATCATCCTCTCTAGCGATGTTTACCGACGTCTCAACCATGTTTGTTCCTCTAAAACGTTAGAAGATATCGAAGAAAGAGCCAAATGGATTCCTTAAGCGGTGGGTTGAAGCTTTAAATTCCACATGATCTTAAGTTTAAAAGAATAATTATACAGTATCCACAATAGCAAGTATTTATCCTATCCATAGAGGAGTTAGTACCTTATAAGTAAATAGCGACATGTCTTCAAAATCCATAACATTATGGGCCTGTTTCACCACTTCCTGATAAAGTGCTGAATAGGCTATTCACAACCTTTTTGACAGATTCTCCATACTTGATCTATCAAGTTCATTGGTGGGTAGCCTATTCGTCACTTATCAGGAAGTGGTGAAATAGGCCCTAAAAGTGCAAATGTGTATATTGGGTCTACCTTAGCAGACAGATCTGTCTGTTTATTGTTACCTAACTGAACCGATTGCCGTGAATCCTTTTCGGACTCGGACAGCAATGGGCATTGTCCAAAAAAAATGACATGTACTTTTTATATTTTTTTTCGTTAAAATAGGGTATTTTAAGAATATAAATTGAATAATTTTGAAATTCATTGGCTAGTTTTTTCTCAATAAATTTTTAAAGATTCGCTCTGACGTCATCATCGGCCGCCAATTGACCTCTGCATATGTTTTAAATTTCCTTTCAATCTTATTTATAATGGCTGGTTCGTCAAATGCAAGTTCTCATAATGTGAAAACTGATACGAGAAGCTCACCAAAAGTTCGAAACGTAATGTTGGTCGAATTTATTGCTAATTTAACGCCATTGAAGGTCAAACAAAGGTTAAACGTATTTGTTCAAAAATATAAGTAACTAATGGGTATTTTTTTCGTTTATATACAGAAAAACGATCACTGACCTTATTCCTCGAAATATTTTTGTAATGAGCAAAATTAAAAAAAAAATGGGCAATCCCCATTATGGGTAGTCTTATTCGTAGTATGTACCTGAGTAGTACAGTCTACCTATTGAAAACTTAAACTCCCAGCTGTCGAAAACCTTAAAAAAACTAGTAATTTTATGTACTAAGTACTACTGCAACATCGCTCCATAATTTCCATTACAAAGAGAAGTAACATTGTACAAGTCATAACTACGCAGATCCCTTTGGTGAATCAAGTTACATGTCACCGCGAACTTTGTGATATGATGATGTGGGTTGTAAAGAGTATAGACTTATAGACTATTTGTTGATACGTAGGAAAATGGTGTTTATTAAAACACTAGACACCTGAAAGGTTTATTTTATACTCTTTCATGATAATATTTCCTCCGAGCTCGATGCTAAGAAAATGCATTTTAATGTAATGAGGGACAAATGGCGCGATGTAGCCGTAGGGCCTATCATGTCAGTTGTCGTGACAAACAGCTGTCAAATGTTACGAAATAGCTGCCACATGTCACAATATAGCTGTCATATGTCTGTCTGACACGACATTTGACACGATAGACCCTACCAAGTACAAAGACTTCTATTTAAATAGAATACTTTGACCGAATACCGTCCTCTGTTGGCAAATAATATATCAAAATCCCTCATTGTTTATGCGATTTTGATATTCCCTAATTGTCATAATCACGAAAACACCCGAATTTATGAAAAGTAAGAGCTACCAAACAATCACTTGCATTTTGCATCTTGTTCAAAGGAAATAGAAATAAATATCATATAGCCGGTGACTGTCCGCTGTCGTCGGTCCGTCTTGGGTACGTCGATAAGTACTATTACTCACCGGGAAGCCACCGCGGCGTTACCATGGTATCGTCCAAGCAACGTCAGGCACCTCTACATCGCTGCAAAGCGCTGTTTTTCTTAAAGTTAAGTTTAAAACAGCGCTTGCAGCGACGTATTCCGACGCTCGGGAAATACGACCGTTGCCGAAAAATTACGAAAATTTCTATGCGCATTATCACTTTGGGAGCACTGTAAACATTTTAAATGACAAAATATGGAACAAAATATATGGAATATCAAAATCAAAACATGATTCACGAATTATTATAGCTCCCACACCGGTTTCGGTGACGGTGGCCGGTTTCATTGAAACCAGGCCAGCTACACAGGAGTAATTTATAGTGCCCAAGTGTGTGCGCAGTACACAAGAGCACTCTCTATTTCTTTACTCTCATAACCCAGTGGGACGGACGACCGACACGACCGGCGAGAGATCAGGCGCAGGACCGACTTTTTACATGCCCATCCGACGCATGGATCATCTTACTTGTCAGACAATCAGGTGATCAGCCTGCATTGTCCTAACCAAACTTGGAAATAACATGTTTCCAACGCGGGAATCGAACCCACGACCTCCGAGTCAAGAGCCGCGCTCTATACCACTAGACCACGGAGGCGTTCGTGATTCACGAATAATTCATGTCTAAGCTTGGCGACGCGTTACATTACGTTATAGGCACGTCTTAATTGAATCGCTATTATTTTGTATCTAATGTTACTATCAAAGAAATTGATTCAAAGGCATCTGCCTTGTTCTACGCAATTTGGACGGATTTTATCGAGCCTGTCTGATAGCTAGATGACGTCTAACATTAATTTATCAGAACCCCACCAATGTAGGCCCGCCATCGGCCCATAATTAATAAACTCCGACGTTACATGACTACATAGTGGAAACCGATTAATACCAAAATCATAACACAAAGACCCGATAGTATGTGTACCCGGTACCGATGTAGATATTGCTTAGTGCTTGGTAATACCTTGTTCATTCTGCACAAAGCCCCAATATTCCCGGAACAGACGCTCTCTAAATCTAAAATCGATTTCCATGAAAAATTTACAACAAAATTACTTCCCTGTACAATCAATAACTCTAGTAAATATAAGGTGACAACTATACATGAATATTTTTAGGGTTCCGTACCCAAAGGGTGAAAGCCTATTCAAGAGACTTCGATGTCTGTCTGTCCGTCTGTCTGCCTCCAGGCTGTATCTCAAGAAGCGCTATAGCTAGAGTTCTGAATTTTTTACAGATTACACATAATATCTGTTGCTGCTATAATAAGAAATACTAAAAATAAAATTAATATTTAAAGGGAGCTCCTATACAACAAACGTGATATTTTTTGGCCTATTTTGCTCGATATCAATAATGGCAACAGGTAGGCACTTGACATTTTCACAAAGGCCTTAAATATATGTCTTCTTTAACATTTAAGAATATTAGTAAAATAAATTAAAAAAATAAGGGCAAACATACAAAAACACAATTTTTGGTCTATGTTTGCTCTATAACAGTACGGAGCCCTTCGTGCGGGAGTCCGACTCGCACTTGGAAGATTTTTGTGTAAGCCCATTTGTTGTTTAAACATGCTTTTAACGGCTAGCTCTAAGTAATAATAATATAATAATTTTCCAGTAATAATTTATTCATAGAAATTAGAACTTACAACCCGAGGTATGCCGTGACTGATTTTTAAGGCGGGAAAGTGTACGGTACCTACTCACGGTATTTTCTTTTGGGTGCATGTCGAGGGTAAGATCTGGTAGGTAGATAATTGTACCTAGGTAAGTAAAAACGTAAAGATTGCTTTTATTTGGGTAATTAGTATTGCAGTATATTTAATGAAATACATGTTTTAATATCCTCTGAATTAAATACCACAATCAATTTGCATTCAATTGTAAATTGCTTTTGTATCCATCATTTCAATACTTTCCTGCAACGTATTTATCACACTGATGGTCACTGCTGCCTGCGGTTTGAGTTTTTTAAAAACAAATATTAAAAAAATAGGGAAAAGAATTTAAAAGACGAACATATAACCTCCTCCTTTTTAAAAGTCGGTTAAAAAGCTACGTCATCTACGTCAGTAAAGCAGCATGAATACCAAAACGGCCCCAAAACCATTAAAATATGACACGTACCTACCACAACCACACCACGTCGCAACGTTGCGCTGTGGTACCGACAAAATGTCGACGTGGTTGCGTTGTCGCCAGCTGTAGTCGCGATGTAGTTACGTACGAGAGTCAATGAAACGGAGGGGGGACGAGCGCGGGCGGTGCGCGCGCACTGTCATTCGCGTCGACGCAACGTTGTGGTTGCGATGTGGTCGGCCTCTAATTTGCTTGTGGTTACGATGTGGTCGGTATCACACAAGTAGTCGACAACGACTGCAAAATGTGGTACGTGTAAATAGTCCATTTCATTTAAAATACGAAATATACGCCCGACCATGTGGTGCGGTTGTAGTTGTCGTGCGGTTGTGGTACGCGTGGGTTTGCCCTAAGGCATGTTCCACACGTACTACAACAACACCACAACCACACCACGTGGTCGGGCGTATACATTGTATTGAAAATGAATCTAAGGATTATTCACACGCACCACAATTTGCAGTCGTTATCAGTCGCGTGTCACAAATGACCACATTTTTTTGCGACAGTGTGGTGTGGTTGTGGTATGTGTGGGTCAACCGTTAGTCACTTTTTGATATGACATGCTATGTGTATGTTAAAAGTCAATGCCTTGGACTTACTTTTAAAGTCTCTCTAAAACCCGTCGTCCGCAACCATCGCGGCACCGCACATGAAGGACCCGAGCAGCTGTTGCGGCGTGAGACTCTCGCGACGCCGCTGTACGTGTCCAGGCTGCACTGGTCCACGACGGCCGAGCAGGTCTGAACTCCATCAGGAGCAACACCCACTTCGACTTGAGGGTCGAGCGCTTGGAGTGCCGCCACAAAGTGAATTTTAGCTGCTTTGTAGTGAGAGTCCCGACGCATCATCTACCGACCTTCGAGAAGGAGGAGTTCTGGCCGATTGGAGTCGTCTACAGGAGGTTCCGAAGACGACTTCCGAATAGGTCGCGCCCCACGTCGCAGACAATACGTGATTAGTGTTTTAGTGTTAGTGTTAGTTTTAGCAGGGGGGTGACACTCCGCCGTTCCGCCGCCGAGCTGCAAGTACATACGAGATTCAACGACGTCGGGGCAATTCAATGGTTGCCGCGCACTGACTCGTGGCGCACGCGCGCCTCTTACGCAGTGTCATATTTTAATTGGCAAAATTTATCAAAAAAAAATACTGCATTGCAGCCGATTGTTGGGACAACTCCCCATACATGGTACAATAGGGGTCTCGGTAAATCTCACTTAATTTTTTTCTCAACAAAATTATACTATTTTGGTCCATTTCAACCAGAATGCTTAAGATTTAATCGTAAGCGTAAAATATAAAATAAATAAAAAATAAGCCAGTGATCAAGATCAAAATCTTGAAATGTATAATTCGAATTTATTCAAAAACTCTTTTAATTGGCTTACGTAAAATATTGATTTAGAATTATTTAAATTAATAAAACAAAATTTACATAAACAAGAAATTGCGGGTAGTGTCTTAAGTTTTTAAATATAGATAAAAACTAAACCGATTTTGATTAAATATGGCACAAATATGGAGTACGTCACACGAAGGACATAATCTACTTTTTTACGATAAGAAATGCACGGTTCCTGTAAGATTTTATTTTACTTAAAACGAACAGCTAGTTATCCTATGAAAATACGGTACTTTCAACATTACGTCAATCCTGCACATAATATATCCAAGTTCGTAGCCTTTTAATCTCATCCAAAGCCGGAGACTTGGCCTGAGCTTAATTGGAAAGGGGAACAGAGGAATTCAGATTCGTTAGCGTCGCACTGAATCTGTTCCTATTGAGGAATATTCTAGAAAATTCTAAAGATTACCTAGACTGAGCTTTGTACTGTAAAATATTTATTGGCATTTAGATGATTGGATGCTTTTGTAGACTCTATGGATTTCTATGATTATTATTATTAATCACTAGATCATGCGATGCCCGCAACTCCGTTGCGCCAAAATTCGTTTAGCGCGCGGGAACCATACAATTTTCCGAGATGAAAAGTATCCTACGTCCCAGCACTCAAAGTATCGCCGGAAAAATCGCTTTAGCTATTTGTGCATAAAGAGACAGACAGACGGACGGACACATTGTCGCTTAAAGTATGAAAAGTATTATGTAAAGTCGTAACTTGAAAGTTTTATTCCACCAAAAACATTTTCATGTAAAAATGTTGCCAAGATGAGAACATAATAATATTATAGTTCGTCGTGTCAAAAAGTATTGAGATCTCATGTAGAGCCAAGTTTCTAACCTTACATACTCAGCCCTAAATCTAAAAACCTTAATTTTACACTAAAGCGCGGCAAAATATTTGATAATAATATTATAATATGTCAGCCGCACGAGAAGAATCTAAAAACTTTACACATTAGTCAAAATCGGTGGCTTGGCTATTTTGTTATTCGTCAGAACTTTAAACTTAATAATATACCGTAACTAATGATAAATGGCCAGGCCACCAATTTTGATTAATTTTTCTCAAAGTCTTTATTTATATGTCTACTTTAATATTTAATAATAATAATAATAATAATAAAAAAATAAGGGGGGCTCCCATACAAAAAACACCATTTTTTGCCTAATTTTGCTCTATAATGGTACGGATAGACGTTAAGTTGGGTTTGTTAATTTTTTTGTTGTTTTAGTACTAATATCATGTTACATACTAAATTTCAGCTTTCTAAGACTTCAGGAAGTACCCTAACAGTTTTGATGATCGGTGAGTCAGTGACCAAATTGTTGGTTTTTGGACACCTATAAAATCTAAAGTATAATAGCTACGATATTCAAACTTTGCGCATTTAATAACTATACCCATGTCACTATATGTTAAAAATTTCAACTATCTGGCATTATTCAAACCAAAGTTACGAGGGTTCAAAAATACGACGAAACGTTTCGAGATCGGGAAAAGGTAGATAGTGCCCTTGCGCGCTTCGCTTGGCTCATCTTGGCGGGGGCACTCCCGTGCCCCCAGATGTGGATGATCTCGTAAACAATAGTGCTTGTTAAAACGTTATAGATCCTGTTACGGATTACAACTTGAAGGAAATTCAATTTAAAAGTTTTTTATCCTGCTGTTGTTTTGAAATTAATTATTATTATTTATGATTTTTCTTAATTAAACAAGGCAAATAAATATTATATTGAGTAGATATCTCTTAAGTCATAATAATAATTAGGGCGAGCGAAGCAAGCATAATATCCCAAATGTCGTATATATTATCCCACAATGCTATGCCACAATGATAAATGATTACATATAATATTTTAGTAATACACTTTAGGGAAAAACTATCACGCCTATTGATTTGTGCTTTAACATAGTAATTTTTATTTATATGTAGATGTGTTATCACCAGTCAGTCAAGGTGTGACGATGCGAGCCCTCACAAAGCTCGGCTTTTAGCTAGTGTACTTTTTCGGTAAAGAAGTTTAAATACAAAAAAAATCTAGTCAGAAAACTTACATAGCTATCAGCTGTTTTATAAACTAATTGAGTTAAGTGTTAGAAGACGTTTTAAAATCAGCTACGGGGGCTTCAGCGCTGTAAATATTATAGTTTTATACGTAGACCTAGATTTTTTTAAATTATATGACGTACAACGTTTTTCACAATTTTATTATTTTACACAACGTTATATATACCATACCCTCGCGGTTTGTATATACAAATTTAGTTATTATTGAATTTACAAAAGAGGTATCTGTACTAATGTTATAAATGCGAAAGTGTGTCTGTCTGTCTGTTACCTCATCACGCCCAAATCACGGAACTGATTTTGCTGAAATTTGGTTTGGGAATACTTGAGTTCCGAATTATGTTCGGCTGTAGATTTTTTTACTACATTAGAAAACAAAACATCTCTGGGGCGCAGCGGGAAGTACTTATCGGGAGCAATTCGAAAGAATAAGAGTCTGCCTGGTCTGGCCATTCTTGCGCCCCCCAGAGTCTACGCCCTGTGCCTGGGCACACCGGTGCGCCGGTGGCACCGCCCTATTTACGGCACTGGAAAGGACATAGAATGCTTTTTATCTAGGAAAAATGTTCGGTTTCCCCGCGATAAACGTATTTCTTAAATCAACAAAAATATAAAGTAACTTATATGTAGATTCGATAATATAGAGGTATTTTGAAATATATCACAGCTTTTTATCACCCAAAATAGCAGACAAATTACAAATTAGTCAATGTAATACAATAAATTTGTTTTCCAGTCGTAAACAAGTAACAAATCAGCCTCGATTTTATTGAGGTTTTAGTAATTTGGTATTGCCTTTTACTTCGCGAATGTTATAGTAATTTAGAATTGCCTTATGTTTGATTTTCATGTTTACGTATGTATCATAATTCAGAGTTTGTTTATTTCTTTAGCCCAGAAACCTTAATAAATTGAACCATAATAATGGCTTCATAAATATTAATAATTTTCAGAAAGATGCTCAAATCTCTGGTTTTTAATTTGTTTTTTTAATTTATTTAGTTAAGTCAGGCATCTTGGCCCATATTGTAAATACTTTATAAATTAATATAAATTACATATACAAATAATAATAATAGCTAATGATTCAACCACAATATAGTAGGGGAGGGTTGCTAATTTTGTGGTCAGAGCGTCATGGAGACCTAGTAGGTAGGTATTGTACATTAGGTAAAACTGATAAAAAAATAATAAGAGCGTTTTTTATTTTAGCGGTGGGTTTAGAAACTGCAGCCATTTTAAAGTTTTGAAAAAGGAAATATATCCAGAAAATTGCTTATTTAGGTTAATTATAAATATATTTTAGACAACAAGAACTAAATCATTTAGTTTAGTGCAAAATAAAATATCTGCGAAGCTTAGTTAGGAAAATATGAAGCTTTATTTTTTTATATTATAAAATGTCCCTACAGGCTTATCTAACCTTATGGAACCTTCTTTGGGGTATACTAAACATCCCCTATCTTAATCTGACAGATCCGATGACATTCCATTATTTAAAAAAAAAATTAACCCACCATGGGAGAAATCTGATTTCTGTACCATGATATCTAGACACATGTCGGAAGCCTATGCAAGCTTAATCTGACACGCTCGAGCTACTCCCGAAATCCCCTCTTCCCCTCCCCAACTATTAGGTATAACTATTAATTACAACATAACAATACAACTGAGCCAAAACATACTATTTGAATTGGTGATTAATATACAATTATTATGCTGTCTCCAGACGATCTAGACACAATATATATCCTGACACATTATAGATTAAGTACTATAATAAAACGTCTAGATTTTGCCAGCAACTACAATCATACAGTAAATTGCTTATAGCCTCCTTATATGCTATACCTTGAGACCCAAGGTATCTTCAGCAAATCAAATTTCATCAAAATCGGTTTAGCTTTGTGCTAACAGACTGACACACTTTGGAAATCATATTAGTACGGAATTCGGATACCTGATAAAGTCATGTCAATTCAGCTAAATTAGGTTCACATTGTTAATGTGATTTGTCAAAACATGTCTCCAGCCTAAACTAACAGAGGAGGGCAAAAGCCAAGTTTAATTAAATAGTTAAATTAACATACTCTGTATAGTTGTACCCAATACGTATAGTATACTAGCTATACTCAACCTGCAGCCCGCGGGCCGTATTCGGCTCCCCCTCACTTTGTCAATGGCCCGCGTGAAGTTAAAGTTAAACATTGACGGTCTTACCACAAAAGATCTAAACATCTATTGAACAGTTGTTTTGAGATCATTATGTACTGATTTTTTTTCTAATCAACTGTTCAACAAGTGCTTAAATCTTTTATAGTAAGATCGTAATTATTTCAAGATGAGTGGGTGATTGAATATTTTGTTGTTACTAACAGAATCCCAGCAGCTATTTGTTTGATGTTGAAAAATGTCGTGAAATTTTTTTCACTATCGAATATTCAATTTTTAACAAAGTTACCACTAAAATTTTGGTTGCGGCCCGCGACATCAAGACTAAAGGTGTTTGTGGCCCGTACATAAAAAGGTTGAGTATCGCTGGTATAGTGGGTACCCACATACGAAATGTCACGTTATTTAGCAATAACTACTAACTTAATCTAAACGCGTGATTGGCTGAGATTAGGGTTGGCATGTCGCTAAATAGTCGGATAGCCTTTTGACTGGACAGAAATAGGCTACAGTAAAAATAGTCTAGACTAGTATTAAGGAAACTTATTTAAATAAACACACACAATAACAACTTATGATTGATATTTTTATCAAAAACCGCTTAAAAAGTGTTTAATATTTCCTGAATGACCCAGTTTTTAGTCGACAAATATTTAAAATTAAATTTAAATATTACAGTTTACTTGTTATTTTATTGCGCTATTTTAAATACTAGCTATGTAATTTATTGCGCGTGTTACATAATTTATTAAGATTAATTTTAATATTCTAAGTAACACGCACGCCTGACAACCCTAGCCAACTAAAAGCTGATTTGAATGTTTGAAATTATTTAGACTAGAAATATCTTAGAAAATAAATTGAATTGAGTTGTTTAAACTTAGGAGTAGAAAATAAAATCATAATTTTTAAGGCAGTATAACCGAAAAGACTATATATAATTAACGCACGCAAAATTTTCCGGGATAAAAAGTATCCTATATCCTTTCCCGGGACTCAAAGTATCTCCATACCAAATTTCAACAAAATCGGTTCAGCGATTTGGCCTTGAAGAGGTCACAGACAGACACACTTTCGCATTTATAATATTATATAAAGTATACTATGGATTTCATCTTATCCCGTACCATCGCAAATAGAGTATCCCAAGGGGACAAGGGAACATTGTCTCAAGGAAATAGTAGCCTATGTAGTTCCTCGTCTTCTGTATTAGTTATTTGGCAAATTTTCTTTATCAGTCTAGTAGTTTCAGAGTCCATTGCATGCAAACATAATTTGATTTGTATAACACAAATCATTTATCTTTATAATATTAGTAAAGATTTGTATTAAAAGAAAATAATATTATAGTACCTAATAATATCATAGTTAGCATAGGTATCATTTTTTTAAAGAAATAGACAACAAATAAATTAGTAGTTTAAAGGCTCCTTAAACTTTACATAAACCTATTCAAGGTTTTACAGAATTTTAGAAGTTGAATGTCTCTTTAACGGGAGTTATTTAGTTAACAATTTGCAGACTGATATCACTGAACACGGGTAGGTAAGTCGGTAAGTTATTCTATTACAAACTTTTAAATATGGTAATGACATTAAAATGAACCGAACTTCTATCTAGACGACGCAGGTAAGGCTCCGACTACAATGGTTTTATGATATGGTATTATTTATGTAGAACTATCATAGGAATTGATTTACAGGCGGATGGTGCACCTACGTCATTTGGTCGGGTAATATCAAATCAGATTATGATCAACATTGACTTGACTTAGCCCGATAAAATTACATTTTATAATGAAAGAAACTATTATACTTATTGTAAACAGAAAGAAAATAGGGGTCATATTATTGCCATTAATAATTAGTTTAGGTTAGGTAATACCTAAAATGTTGATAATGTGCAAATAAAGAGTTGTCGATAAATAATATTATGATCAATGATGAAAAACTCAAAGCAGATATGTTACCACCGCGCGCGTTGTGAATATTCAAATACGGCCCAATTGGGCCGTCTGTTGTTTAGTCTGCATCGCGCGCAGTCACGAACGTGCCACGTCTTGTCTTACCTAAATAAATGGAAAATGACGTCGTGCGTGTTTCGAAAATGTACCAATTATGACTCGAAAGTAAACAAAACACATGGAATCTCCACATGTCTTGATTACAATAAATACCTCGATTATTTACATTTTCAATTATTTTTTCGAACAATCTGGAAAAAATCGAATTCTCGTCATAACTCATAGCTCAGGCGAAGAAAAAGACAGCGATACGAATTGATACGATTCGACGTTTAAAAATAGAACTGTCTCTATTATGTAAATGGTTTTTCGTATCTTTTGTTTCACTTATCTGTCAAATTTGTCAATGTTTGCAATTTTGAATTTGAAAATTGTTCGGAAGAGATTTAAGCCGGAAAATGGTATGGAGGTAACATGTCTGTATAAGTAGAATATCATTGATTATGATAGATGTAAAGTGTGCCTCTGAATTTTAATGAGCCAGAGGTTCTAGATTGCTAAAATACTTGTCTGAGTAAAATAAATGCTAAGCAATGGATCTTAATCCTTCGATCGTGGATTCTTGGAAATCTATTGTTATTCTTTTATGTTTCGCTCACCGGTGAGCTTATGGGGCTTGATGGGTAATAGATCCCGCTGTGTTTCGCCGAGTGAGTGAGTTTACCGGAGGCCCAATCCCCTACCCTTTTCCTTTCCCTACCCTCCCCTATTTCCTTCCGTACCCTCCCCTATTCACTTCCGTACCCTCCCCTATTACCCCTTAAAAGGCCGGCAACGCACCTGCAGCTCTTCTGATGCTGCGAGTGTCCATGGGCGACGGAAGTTGCTTTCCATCAGGTGACCCGTTTGCTCGTTTGCCCCCTTATTTCATAAAAAAAAAATATTTTATACGTGATCAGCACCTTAAACCGAAATAGTTTTGATTAAGTATATACTTTTATTTAAAAGTTCAAGTAACTTTTGGGGTGATTGAACTCTTTCCAAACATTTGGGTGAGGGGAATTTAATATGAGGATAAAAGATAAAAGTTCCTCCAATACTTAACACCACGAAACTCTTAACTAGTTGCCAAGTACTACCTGACTTGTGTACTACTCTGACATATTAAATAACTTGAACCATGATTACTATTACCTAACCAGCAGGCTTAGCATGGTCACCATAGAAACGGTTTTTTTCTACGGAAGAATCGACATACTGACAGATTTTATCGACAAAATGGCGGATTTCCATTGTCTAACTGTCACTTTGTATATTCTTCTGTAGAAAGAAACCGTTTCTATGGTGACCATGCTACGCCTGCAGTTAGGGAAACGATGTAACATGGCGAAGGATTTTTCTGGTTCGATTTCAACGTTGGAAAGATACTGTCCAACTGGCATGGTCAAAATGAAACAGGAGATGTCAATAAAACAATGTTAGGACTTAGGGGCATTCATAATAATATTATTAATTAGGCATTTATCATTTTTATCTATACATCTATACTTACATTCTATACATATAAATAAAATTGGAGTGTCTGTTTGTAATATTGAAAGAACCGTTTTTTACTACATACATATTAATCTATATACGATACATACGCCAAAACAATGTTTTTTTTAATTTTCGTCTGTATGTCTGTCTGTCTGTTTGTTCCGGCTAATCTCTGAAACGGCTGGAGCTATTTTGCCAGGACTTTTTTTGGTAGATAGCTGATGTAGTAAGGTGTAACTTAGGCTACTTTTTAACTGACTTCCAAAAAAGAGGAGGTTATGTTTTACTTTTTTCATATTTGTTAGCGGACTATCCATCTTTGTTATCATACTATGATGACGCGGACGAAGTCGCGGGCAACAGCTGGTATTTATTATATTCCACATCCTGAAAATTTTGTGGTACACTTTACGGAAAAACTATCACGCCTATTGATTCATGCATTTCGATTAATTTACATATTAATTTCAATTAATTTACATAATAACATTACATATTAATTTTTATTAATGTGTAGAATGTAGATGTGTTATCATCAGTCAGTCAAGATGTGATGACTGATGACGTACCCCCACAAAGCTCGGCTTTTAGCTAAGCTATTTATACATTGTAAATACTAGACGTATTTTAGAAAACAAACAATAATATGAAATATTTTAAATAGTTGTTAAAACATAGAAAAGTACAAAAGGTTCACAGAATTGTGAACTAAATACTTACAATTCACAAATTAAAGCAAATTTCTGCTGAAAGCTGAGAGAGCGAACTCGTGAAGGGAAACATAAAATTGACACAAAAAATTTCGTTTTACTTTTTCAACACGAAACGTCAACTTCGCAATTTTCATTTAGTAACTCTAGCTAAATTCATTTATTTTCTCTAAAGGCCACGTTGGGTCATGATAAATTTAAACTATGAATGCTACCACGATTGTGAAGCGTCTATAGACCGGCGTTCATTGAAAATCATAGACGAATGTGTCCACGCTAAAACTGAGTCATCGATTTGAAACACGTAATAACGTACCATGCTTTTGCGCAGCTAAAGAAGTTTTTCATCAATTAAAAAGATAATTTCTGTGTTATCCACGGCTCTATATCGCGGAGATATCGACGCTCAGAACAAAACTGAAACACTATATTAACGTGGCTAAAGAAGTTTATCATCAAAACATGACAAGATGATTTTCAATCTTGTCCACTAGCCTTATATTATCACAGGAGCTGTCGGCACTTTGCATCAAAATTAAAACACTCCCGACGCGACAAAAGAAGTTTTTCATCGAAATACAACAAAATAATTTCCATGTCTTACTTGTCGACGGCACTTTTAGACTGCACGCGCTGTTCGTCTGTAAGGCCTCTTTGCCGTCGACTGCCGTTGGCTGCTGCCGATTGCCGTGGACACGTGTCGTCGACAAGTTTCGATCATCTGGAAGGCCGCTTAACGTTACGAGAATTAAGAACATTCAGGCAAAATAAAACAATTCTAACGAAACTAAAGAAGTTTTTGATGAAAATACTAGAGGTACGATATAATTTCCTTGTTGTCCACAGCCTTACGTTACGAGGGGTATCGACGCCTAGGAGAGGGGTATTTGCATAATTCCTGCTTGAATTTTAATGGCGCCGCAACGTGACACGTGGCGGACATTTTGTCGCGATCATCGACTATCGAACATGAATAAATCGCTTTTTGTGAAAAGGTGCGTGGCCTTGATGAGGTGTGATTATGGAAACTTTTTTGCTTATATTATAAATGCGAAAGTGTGTCTGTCTGTCTGTTACTATGCTGAGAGATATGGAGATACTTCGAGTCCCTAGAAAGGTCATAGGATACTTCTTATCCCAGAAAAATATATGATTCCCGAGCGATATACGTATTTTGGTGCAACGGAGTTGCGGGCGTCATCTAGTTAAAGAAATATATGTGAAAAATGCTTAAGCATGGGCGGCAGGCATGTAGGTGATATTATCATGAAAAAAAGACAGATTAAGCAATTAAAATATAACCTGATGGTGGAAGCACCAAAACTCAAAAAAAACTACTTACAAATGCGTCCCGTCATCGAACAACAACGACACATTCGTGCCGAGTCTTTAGTCTAATGGGTTTTCTTAACATTGGGTCATTATGAATAACCAATAAACATCACATCGTGATGGTAATCATAGACGAACACGTTTACTACACATTCGAAATTGCTTATACTGGCCAATAATGGCCGAGGTGGTCTCATTGCGTAGTTTTAATTGAAAAATGTAAAGAATTCCATTTTTATATTCCAACCATAGCAAAAGCTAGAAAAAACTTGAGAGGTGTCAAGGGACACGAATGGAACGAAGTTATTTCTTATGATCAAAAAACCTGTACATTAACACTCCCCTATAAACACTCAAAAAAATTATTGAAAAAAAACGCGATCTACTGACGCCCAGGAATACTAACAAAGGTTCGCTGTTTATTTTCAAAAAACGCCATCTAGTTGAAGCACAGGAATGCTATCAACACCCTCTGCCCCTACCATGCAGGTACTAATAAAAAGTGTCGACTTTTTCAGTCTAGCCCAAGGCGCAACGCGCGATAACGAACTACGTTCCAATAATTAAAACATCAATAACTAAAGTGCTATTTATAATAGGCAACAACTATAAAATGAAATAATGGCATTTATTATAGCTCTCAATGCAACTGGAAAACAGCCAGCAATAGTAAATACCTGGACTTTTGTGGAGCGAACAATAATTGCGTTTATTGGAGTGATTTCAGAATTATTATTGGAAAATTTAATTAATGTTTGATTGTTTTGGGACTTAAATCGGATGTATTTTAAATTATAATCGGAAATAATATTTTAATATTAACGAGGATATTTAAGTGTAATCCATGGGATAAGTACTAAAACTATAACAGTTCGAAGTTTAAATATTTTTTTTATTGTTTATCCATAATAATATGTAAGTATGTCTGGCTAACTCTACACGCCCAAACCACTGAACCGACTTTCCTGGGAATGGAGATACTTGGAGTCCCGGGAAAGGACATAGGATACTTTTTATCATGGAAAAATGTACGATTCTCGAGCGATAAACGATTTGCAGTAGTTTTTTTTTTTTATGAAAGAAGGGGGCTAACGAGCAAACGGGCCACCTGATGGAAAGCAACTTCCGTCGCCCATGGACACTCGCATCATCAGAAGAGCTGCAGGTGCGTTGCCGGCCTTTTAGGACACAGCGCAAGCGTTGTTTCACGCCGGTTTTCTGTAAGAACGTGGTATTTCTCCGGTCGAGCCGGCCCATTCGTGCCGAAGCATGGCTCTTCCACGTATGTATTTATTTATTTGTTTTAATTTTGTACATAATTAAAATCTACTGCTGAAAAAGATATATAGAAAAAAAAGATATAGAGATAAAACGTGCCACAACTGAGTTAGAAAACAGTTCTGGCTCCTTCACGACTCAAGAAAAGTGTTCACAATTCTTACTCATCGTTTATCAAAGGGGAAAATATATTTGAATAACTTATCTTTTATTCCATCCGCGTCTTCGTATTGACAGCGGCTTTCACGGCTGCCTAAATTGGTTAGGTACAGATCTGAGTAAGAACAAAATGGAAAAAACTAACCGGTCCCCTAGACGAGCAATTTTATTGTCAATATCACACTTCAATTTCATTAAACAGTTTATTTGACAATTAGATTGAAGGCGCGTGATGTTCAATATCAACTCTAGACTGTCAATAATATAACGCAATAAAATTGCTCGTCTAGGCGGCCGATAAGACTTACCTAGGAGGCAAATCTAGAAATGTATGTAATTTATTGGTAAAATAGATCTTACGGCCGTAATTAGAGATATTTAATGTTTGCTTAAGTGTAATGAACTGTTACACAGTAAATTAATGAAGCTTAAGTTTTAATCTTTATTAAGGTTGAGTTATCATTAAAATATGTCTCTAATTGCGGCCCTTACTTTATGTTTTCTAGATAAAGTAAAGCTTATAATAATTTGAATGTGAAACATCTTTAGGCACGTTAAGAGGGTTTTAGAAGCTTCACTTTTTCCACTTTGTTTTTTATGTAAATAGTTGTAAATTTTATAGTACAAAATAACAATATTATAGGTTTACAGAAGATAACATGGGAAAACCCCAAGTAGAGCTTATTAATTATACTTACCTATCTAAACAAACGACCAAACATTTGTACAATGTATTCATGCCTTTGGCAAAAAGTACCGTACAAAAATAGAAACAAGGAAACAAGATTACATTATCCTGAAAAATATGCGAATATTGGGAACGACTATAAATTCTGTTAAGGAGGAGGTAGCTCTAAGAGTTTATTCCAAGTATCTCCTAAACCTCGTACTCGTAGACGTATAATAATGCACGTCGAAATAAAAAGATGGCGTTGCTATTTCTTGTTTTTTTTTTCTGTAAAAAATACTTTTTCAAATCTTTGTCCATGTTTTATAGGTTATGTTCCGAACTATAACCCAGTTTACTGGCTAATTTAAGTGTTCATAACTTTTAGAATCGACGCCATAAAAGGTTAATTATTCGTCCTAATAATATATGCGCCAGCTGTGTATTGATGTAATTACTTTGTTAGTGTGTGTATTAAACGTCATACTTTTCTTGTCAGTGTGACACCGATGCAATATGGCGTCGAATATACTGAATTTTGTTTCGGAACCTTCGCAAAAAAATAGCTTTCATACTGCGATCTCTGTTTTTCAAAACCCCGCAAACGATAGAACACAGATTTTATTAGCTGTTCGCATAGTTGTTTTTACAAAATAACCTCAAAATAAAATCTATATTTATCAAACTCAAAGGTGACTGACTGATGGACATAGTGATCTATCAACGCACAGCCTAAACCACTGGACGGATCGGGCTGAAATTTGGCATGCAGGTAGATGTTATAACGTAGGCATCCGCTAAGAAAGGATTTTGATAAATTCCAACCCCAAGGGGTTCAAATAGGGGATGAAAGTTTGTATATAATAATACTTCTTAACGCGAGCGAAGCCGCGGGCAAAAGCTCGTCGTATATAAAATGCTTGCGACGTTTGCATATTTTCACACAACGAAATATTTTTATTACTTCCTTTTTCCGGAAAATGTAGAATGCTTTTCCGTACGCAAATCCTACACCTGTGTGTCGTAGGATTTGCGGAAAATCGCATATGCCACGGAAATCATACTTTTCGTAACATTAAATAATCGGCCAAGTGCGAGTTGGACTCGCGCACGAAGGGTTCCGTACCATTATAGAGCAATATAGGTAAAAAATATGTTTTTTGTGTGAGAGCCCCCTTTAATTATTTATTTTATTAAATTTTTTTTATTTATTATTAAAGAACAAATGTAATTAAGAATATTGTGAGTATTTCAAGTGCCTACCTGCTACCATTATTGGTTACGAGCAAAAAAGGCCAAAAAAATCACGTTTGTTGTATGGGAGCCCCACTTAATTATTTATTTTATTTTGTTTTTAGTATTTTTTGTTATAGCGGCAACAGATATAACACAATCTGTGAAATTTTCAGAAGTCTAGCTATAGCGGTTCTTGAGATACAGCCTAGAGACAGACAGACAAAAGGACTCAATATAATTTTAATATAGATCTAGCAATGTTTAAACATTAAATTGAAACATATTTTACTTTGTATAAGGGTTTGCCTTTGAGCTAAAACCCTACCGATTGTCACACACAAACGTTGAATAGATACCGTATCAAAGGAAACCTTATACTTTTGCACTTTGCAATAATTTTATTTGAATATGCGATACAGAGCTCGAATTTGTATTGAAATAAACGTAGTTTTCAACTTTGTTTGAAATTTTATCTCATGAGAACCGTACATTTTGTTCAGCTACAAAAATTCTATATCCTTTCTCGTAACTCATGAGTTCAACTTAGTATGAAATAAATTACTTTCTATCGTCGGAATCATATATTTTGCCGAGATAAGAATTTTCCTTTGTTCTTTCTCGAAACTTAAAGTACCTATTACCGTACTAAATTTTATCCAAACTTCACCAGTTTACATGTGAGAGGTAACCTATATTATAAAGACACATTTTTGCATATTACATATTACTCTTCCCAAACCTCAACAATCTTGCTTAGCTTTTTTTTTTTTTAAAGAAGGCAGGTCACTGTAGCCCTGACGTCACTGCGACCCATGAGGATCTATTGTGACTATACTTGCTTAGCTTGCTCTGCAGTGTTTAAAATTAAAAATTTTACGAACGCCATTTTGGCAAAAACCAAACTAGGTTATGACTAAAATTAAATAATTTATTGTTTAATAGATGACCCAGTAAACTTCGTATTACTTTCCTCCTAAATAAACCTTCCCTGGACTTTCACATATATTTCAAGACTAAAACTAGCCAAATTGGTTCAGCCGTTCTCAAGTTTCTAGAGTAACTAGATAAATTCAAGTCGTATTAATCTCAAACACACTTAGTTAACGAAACAAATGTGTATTTTAACATATTTTTAAAACCTTTTCTGAGAGCACTCCCTCGAGTACAAAATTCCGTGGATCTCTTACAAGCATTAAGTGCGCGATTCCTACAGCCTTCGAGATTTTCCACATTTTCTTTACAAAAAGAAAACACGTTTTAAACTACTTGTAATATAAAACTAACGAAGCTTCCAATATTTTATACGCAGGAATTATTTTTAATGAGTTTAGACAGAAAATAATGATTTTGATGAATATTTTACATAAGTAATAATATTTTCAGGCTCATAAAATATATGATTATTATTGTGTTGATCGATATTGAATTAATTAGATCTTGTCTGCTTTCTCGTAGGCTCATAATAATCCCGCAACTACTGTACATTTTAATGTGAGGAAAAGTAGCTTATATATTATTATAACAAGCTGTCCCGGCAAATGTTGTTTTGCCATATAAAGTATTTCTCCCATATTATTTTATTGAAGAGACTAAATAAGTATAGCACCATGACAACGTCCATCGCTATCCCGTCGCACAAACAATGGTCGCCGTCAGTCTCGAGTTGTAATAATTTGCTATTATTTATTCAACAAATGCGCTTATCAATATAAAAAGTAGCCAGTAGCCGATTCTCAGATCTACTGAATATGCATAATATAAAATTTGGTTAAAATCAGTAAAGCCGTTTCGAAGGAGTACGGTAACTAACATTGTGACACGAGAATTTTATATATAAGATTATAATAGTTTGTGTTAAATTTTAACATCATCGGCCTAGTAATTTTAAGCCGATCAACAAACTCACGTTTAAATAAATAAGTGTTATCTGAAATATTCCTATTTTCGTATATAATGATATACAAAAGTGAAATAAAAAATAATTTCGTGTTCTCAAAACGAAAAACCAACAAAATAAAACCAGTGTAAATGGTAATGATAGTCAGATACCTTAAATGCTGGTCGGATAATTGCTGTTTTATGTTAATACAGTGAAGCCTAGCGCGACATAAATAACGTTACAAACTTTTTCAGCACGCGACCGACTACTTAGAACCATCAATTGTGAGTCCAAATTCATTACAAGTTGAACATGTAAAACTATTTCAATACTTCATTTAAGTTAGTTTGAAAGTATTTGTAAGTTTAGAGGCTTTGTGAAATTTCACAAAACCTCTTAACTCTCAATTGAAAACATGAGTGGATGAAGTGGGTAATTTGAAAACTCCGGTTTTCTTGCATAAATGGAGGCTTTAGGACCGGGAAAATTATTTGGGATAAAAAAAATGTGAATTCTATGTATAGATGAACCAGATGATGGAGCAAGTAAGTTACAAGGTTTGTTCAAACTATAAGGAAAATAATGAGTTATAGTCCTAAAGTTATAAAACGTTCGTCATTCACTTACGTCTTCAATTAAAAATGGCAGCGCTTTCAAAAGTTGTAGCTGGTATCCGATTTTGACTTTATTTAGGGTACGTTTTGAAATTTACCTTAGTGTACCGACCAGCCAGTATAGACGTCACACTATTGAATGTTGATTCGATCCTATCCATTTGCATTGACTTAAATCACATTATTCTTAAAGTGAGCTTAAGAATTTAATGTCATTGTTGCAGCTCCGCGACCGATACATAAATGTTTTTTTAGAAAATGTCATCAGATACCAGATGAATACAATAATTCGTTATAAATAAAGACAAAATTTTTTTTGGGTTCTTTTTCGATCCTATTTTTTCTTTAAGCATCCAGATTTACTGTAGTAAAAACATAATAATACCACTAACATATTTTACTGTACCTACTGTTAAACTATTTTCAAATTTAGGCTTTTTTATTTATCACTTTCAATTTTTTTGGAGCTCTTAGTAGAACGTAACTAGAATGTAACAGCTAAATAGCCAAATCCTTTCATCTAGCTAAGTAGAGACAGTAACAATGATTTATGTGTCTCTGACTCTAGAAGCGCAAGAATTCAGCCATAAGTTGTTTTAGTTTATTTATGAATTCAGGGAACCAATTCTCATGATTCAAACGTTTCCTTCGCTCTAAGTTACGAGTGAAACAATATTGTGTTACGAGTTAAAGTTACGAGTGGATCTGTTTACACGTAATGCGGGGTTTACACGGGTCACTATAGCCGCACGGCGAGAATCGACTGTCTATGGCAATACGCCGCAAACCGAATTGCCATTTAGACAGTCGGTTTTCGCCGTGCGGCGTAAATCGTGCGGCTATGGTCACCCGTGTAAAAGGGCCCTAAATGAAAACGAAGGAGCAACGCAATCGAGGTATAAGAATTAAGCCCCTCGTACTTAAGTAGGTAGGCGTTTACGTCGTTAGTACATCGTAAAATGAAGTGAACTAAAGCATTTTAGTTAATTTTGGTACGTTGATATTATATTATGGAGATGCGTTACAGCAATTAGTAAATTGAGGTTAAGTAGAGTTCTTCATGATTATAATAAAACTTATAATACTACGATCTTGCAGAATAAGGAGCTATCATATTTGCGTTGCACCATAATATATACCGCCACTTTTAAAATTGTAAACTAAGATTATGGTAATAAAGATTTGTATTTGTATTAAATTCAGCATTAAAATGCGACTCGAATGGAGAAATAGAACACAGAGAGAGCGGGTTTTTACATGATGTGACACGTGATGTGTCACAGTGCTCATAAAGGGCACTGGATTATAATAAAAAACCAATAGTATTTACGAAATTTGTTGTTAATATACACGCATATTAGTATGCGCCCTTACGCCACTTACGCGTAAGGCCGCATTCAGACATGCGCGTCTTCTGCACGGGCGGAGATTCAGTAGGTCTACTACGAAACCGTTTTGAGACTCAAACAATCGGACGAGAATGCCGCGTCCTGCTCTAACAACTTCATTTCTCGTTTGTTAGAGCAGGACGCGGCATTCTCGTTCGATTATTTGAGTCTCAAAACGGTTTCATGGTAGGCCTCCTGCACGCACGCGAGTTTTAGTCGCGTCGCGTAACGTCGAATACCTAAGTCTTGAAAAATTTTGTTGAAAGCGTATTTTAGAGTATTTTTTTACCTAAACGCTAGTACTATATTATACATTATAAATACCTGTGGTGCGATGCGGGTCGATCTGCGCGTGCAGTATGGAGAAGCCCGGCGCGACGATGGCGGGCAGCGTGCGCGAGCGCAGCAGCGGCGGCGGCGCGCGGCGACACACCGCCTCCGCAGCCGCCGCCGCACTGTAAATACAAAGAGGTTACTTTTGCAACTAATTCCCTCTTATTGGCAGAATAGAAAGTCCTATTATTGACATTCATACACCAAGAGCTAGAGAAATGAAAAAAAAGTACGTGTGATAGCTGTCTCCCTTACTTCAAGCCTATACCGCAGAACGCGATAGAGACAACTGCAGAAAATCAACGATTCGTTGTCCCCTGATTCCTTCTCCAAAACTTAACCGATTTAAGTACTTTTTTCATTAAAGATTAAAGAAAGGCTTGAGCTGTGTTCCTATGTTTTTTTTTTGTATAATCTAGCCAAATCTATTTTCTGGATGTTTGAACACAGCGGAAAATCTGGCCATTTTTTTGGGTTTTTGAACGTTCATATCATATTTAATAATTAAATTATAAAAAAAAAGAAAACATAGAGACATTGTATTAGTGGCCGTAGATATTCAGGAAAACAATTATAACTCTACTAGCATTATCCAGGGAGGAAACCGGGGACAACGTTTGTATGGAAAAAAGGGCTGTGTGGACTCCTCTTAAATCATTAATAATATATATTATTAATGCGAAAATGTACAGCGTTCTTAAATAAAACGGCTAATCCAATTAAGATGATATTTGATAAAGAGATGCTTCGAGGGACCGGAGAGGATGAAGGATAATTTTTGCTGTGGGAAAATTTTCATTTTAGCGCAATTTATTTGCGAACGTCATTCCTAATAATTTCAAACAAAAATCTATGTATTAATACTTGTAATAATAATTTCTTCTAGTGTTAGGCTTCCTACAGACAAGCGGCACTTGCCGACGGCAGCCGTCGACACTTGTAGGCGGCAATCAACGGTAGTCGACGCCAACCGTTGTCAAGTGCCGTTCGTCTGTAGAAGCTTAAATGTAAGGTAACCCATCTTACAATATTGGTATTTACGTCACCGAATATTCGGAGCTGCAGACAACATAATACACCGTAATATATACGTTAAACTACGTCGTCTACGTGGTTACGTCACAGAAACGATGCTGTGGCGTGTCCGACGTCCGTACCATAATATGCTCAGAATATCTTGCTGGAATAATAAAAGCTTATAATGCAGTGGTAAACAGAAGGTAACAATAAAAATCATCATGATCAACACAATGTTTGTTTTACCCATCTGGCATTACGAAAGATGTAACGCCTCTAATATTTAATAATAATAATAAAGTTTATTTGCAACTACATTCATACATGGTGCAGATTTACATAATAATAATATTTTAAAAATTCCAATTATAATTCACTAATATTTTAAAAAATCTCCTAGTGACTACGATCAGGAAACGATTTGTAGTTATATAATATTTGTTTTACAGTGACATTAGTAGTCGTCGTATTGATATACAAAAGTCGTAGAATCAAGGTACAATATAAAGCTATTAAACGTGAGAGAGCCATGCTTCGGCACGAATGGGCCGGCTCGACCGGAGCAATACCACGTTCTCACGGAAAACCAGCGTGAAACAGCGCTTGCGCTGTGTTTCGCCGAGTGAGTGAGTTTACCGGAGGCCCGATCCCCTACCCTATTTCCTTTCCTGCCGTCCCCTATTCCATTTCCTTCCCATCCCTAACCTCCCCTACTACTCTATTCCATCTTAAAAGGCCGGCAACGCACCTGCAGCACTTCTGATGCTGCGAGTGTCCATGGGCGACGGACCTTCCATCAGGTGACCCGTTTGCTCGTTTGCCCCTTATTTCATAAATAAAGCTACTAAACATCGTCAACACATGGCTAAGAAATATTCAGCATTAGCTATGAGATGCCATAGATAACTACAATTATTGATGCTAAAAAACAGCTGAAATTCTAACCTGTACCTATACTAAAACCCTATCCACTAATAATTATAATATACAGTATATACTGTATAGTGTATACAGAATGCTAAAAATAATTGCAATATGCTACGACTAGCAATGAAACATCTCAATGTCTACGAGAATGCTACGAAAGTCTACGAAAAATCTATTTGCTACGAATCATATACCGTTAGCTACAAGTGCTACGAAAATCTGAAGATGCTACAAATTGCTACGAACAAGTGAAGACTCTACAAATTGCTAAGACAATATGAAGATACTACAAATTTCTACGACAATGTGAAGATACTACAAATTGCTACGAACAAGTGAAGACTCTACAAATTGCTAAGACAATATGAAGATACTACAAATTTCTACGACAATGTGAAGATACTACAAATTGCTACGAACAAGTGAAGACTCTACAAATTGCTAAGACAATATGAAGATACTACAAATTTCTACGACAATGTGAAGATACTACAAATTGCTACGAACAAGTGAAGACTCTACAAATTGCTAAGACAATATGAAGATACTACAAATTTCTACGACAATGTGAAGATACTACAAATTACTACGAAAAATGCGAAGACTGAAGATGCTCCAAAATGCTAAGAAAAATGTAAAGATGCTACAAATTGTCCCAAAAAAGTGAAAATGCTACATAGTATTGCTACGAAAAAGTATAGATGCTACATAATATTGTTACGAAAAGTAAAGACTGAAGTTACATATTGCTACAAAAATGCTAAATGCTACTTGGTGCCATACAAGGGTTAATTTTTGGCCCCAACTTTACACCATCTGTTACAAAGTTAGCCCACCGAGAATACACAACACGAAATTAATGAACTCACAACGAGTGTACATTCATTAGCTGTATGTAGATTTCGTCGCCATTTTGTATTTATATAAATATCATCAAAACCGTCACTTTCGTTTTTCATACTAATATTATAAATGCGAAAGTGTGTCTGTCTGTTACCTCTTCGCATCCAAACACCTGAACCGATTTTGCGGAAATATGGAAATACTTTGAGTCCCAAGAAAGGACGAAAGAGATTTTCTCAATTGAGAAGTTCTTTAAATATACGGTGAATTTAGTTACAACTATGAAATTTATTAAAAAGTCGACCAGCCGAGCTAGCACGGCCACCAGTGGAAATGCGAAAGTATAGACACACTATGGAGATAAACTTAAGGTGCCGTTCCGATCTTTTTTCGTTACGAAAACTTCAATTCAAATGCCACTTTATGACAGACTATAGTCACAAATTGTGGAGATAAACTTAAGGTGCGGTTCCGATCTTTTTTCGTTCCAAAAAACTCAATTAAAATGCCACTTTATGACAGACTATAGTCCTAAAAATTCAAATAATATCCTACTTTAGACATACATTATAGTCTGTCATAAAGTGGCACTTTAATTGAATTTTTGTCGGTCGAGATTAGCCGCGGTAAAGATTGGAACGCCACCTTAAGTTTATGTCCACAGTTTGTCCATACTTTCGCATTTCTACTGGTGGCCGTGCTAGCTCGGCTGGTGCGAGTTGCACTTGCGCACGAAGAGCAAAGTACTACTATGGAGCAAAAATAGGCTAAAAGTTGTGTTTTTTGTATGGGAGCCTCCCTTCATTATTTAATATATTTTAATTTTAGGGTCTCGTTTTTACCCTTTGGGTACCGAACCCTATAAAGGTTGTCATCAGGACTTCACTTTTGTAAACGGGCAATTGGTCTACCACCCACTCCCACCACTGCAACTAAAACAATAAAAGTAACTAAAAGGCGGCCGCAACACCGTTGCACCCAAAATTCGTTAATCGCGCGGAAACCGTACATTTTTCCGGGATACAATGTATCCTATGTCCTTTCCCGGGACTAAAAGTATCTCCATACGAATTTCAGCAAAATTGATTCAGCGGTTTGGGCGTGAAAAAGTAACAGACAGACAGACACGCTTTCTAATTTATAATATTAGTATGTGAGTATTGATATCATCATATTATTATGTAACATAACATTATCAAATATAATAAACGAGGAGGCATCCCGTCAATTTGTATGGAAATTATTAATTGTACAACACAATATAATTTCAATTTGAACATGAATGATATAATTAAGGTTGATATGTCATTAGTTAATTGAATTCGTACGAGATTGATAATAAATCATAACGGTAAGATCACATACACGGCTTTATCGTATTTATTTTATACGTGGGAGAGCCATGCTTCGGCACGAATGGGCCGGCTCGACCGGAGAAATACCACGCTCTCACAGAAAACCGGCGTGAAACAGCGCTTGCGCTGTGTTTCGCCGAGTGCGTGAGTTTACCGGAGGCCCAATCCCCTACCCTATTCCCTTCCCTACCCTCCCCTATTCCCTTCCCTTCCCATCCCTACCCTCCACTATTACCCTATTCCCTCTTAAAAGGACGGCAACGCACCTGCAGCTCTTCTGATGCTGCGAGTGTCCATGGGCGACGGAAGTTGCTTTTCATCAGGTGACCCGTTTGCTCGTTTGCCCCTTATTTCATAAAAAAATATATGTTTAAATTGGATTTATCTATTTGTTTATGTAGCTTTTTTGTAACAATATTTCATTACGCTTGTCTTTTGAAAAAGGCTTTTAGCAACTACCATTCCATTCTATCTTTAGGCCTTCTCAGAATCACAGAAACTGCTGCTGGTGTTGGATAGTCCATTTATCAAGAAAGGTTTTAATCTATTAGCATCACATCACACTAATATTGCCAATAGGAGCAAAAAATCATAAGAGAATGTTTTTTTTTATTGTGCTGTCGCTGCAGGCAACAGCTGGTGCGTAATATAACCTTTAGATCTATCCTCAAAGCCGGAACTTTCCAGCTTATTTAACAGTGATCTGACATTTAACTTCCTCTGCGAAGTTCCGAACGAAAAGTTAAAGTTTGAAGCACGTGCACTGCGCCAACTTCGCTGCACATGTCCAATTTATAATTCAACTTCGGACAATTTCAACTATTGAAATGTAGTTATCGAGCAATGTTATAATGGTATGGTACAGTTTGACCGCAAGAAGCAGGAGTCCCTGGTCAAATGCGCTAGTTTCAGTGCTGGATTTGTTTTTTATGAGTTTAGGCCACTCTATTTCTCCGTGTATGAAATCTGCCACCGCTCTAGGACGGCCTATACGGCCTAATCTATATATTAATACGCAAGCGAAAAACTTTGTATCCCTTTTGACGGAAAATGCGGAAACGTAGATGAATAAAATTTTGCACAGTTATAGTTTATATGGTGAAGGAGTGCATCGAGCTAATATTATATTGAAACTATACTTTTATCACACATTTTTTTAACAAATAAAACATTACACACACTACAATACGCACACTCAAGAAGATGACAGATTTTTGAGTGACAAACCTATACATACGAATTATACTCTTTTATTTATGGTTTTATTTATGGTTGAATTCTGTTGACAACAAGTTGACAAATTGAAAATGGATTATATTTTTTTTTATTGAATCTTAGCTGCTATTTTAGACAATACTTACACGGCCAGTCTGAGATCAACCGAGTCCCAGAGACGAGAGTTGAAAAAAATATGATAAAGTTAATATTTTTTTAGAAATGAAACGTAGTGGTCCTAATGTCGAATTTCGACCATTGAGCGATCTCTAGTTAAGTATAAATATCTAAGGTCTGGCGATGTTCGGTAGCGAAATTAGATGTATGGAATTTGACACAAGGCATTGCAAGCGCCATGACACGTCTTAGCGATGCGCTATGTCAATTAATCCTAAAATTTTTGACATCCAACTTCACTATCGAAACTAACGAATGCATTTTGACTAAGTACTCTAGTACTAGTACTAAGCCCGGGCGCACACTAGCGGCCAAGCCGCGGCGGCCAGGGCGCTGCGGCCATCGAGATATTATATGCCTTAGTATGAAACCGCCATAGACCACGCGCACCTGGCCGCACGCTGTCAAGCGGCCACACTATACTTTCGATGGCCGCCGCGGCCTGGCCGCTAGTGTGCGCCCGGGCTAATGACTGTTTTTGGCTACACCCCTAAGATATTTAAAAAACAAGAATTACTTTACCAGTTTGTAATGCGACAGCCGAGTGCCGCTTGGGGATTGATGGGCTAAATAAATCGTTACCATACATTTCTTTATAATCTTGCGAAATAAAGCCTTAGATATTGTTTATGTAAACTTTTGCTCACAGGGAAGTTAAAATAGGTCAAGCTAACAAATTGTTAAATATGCACAAGACAAGGTAATGAATGGTGACAGATTAATCAATACAAGGATATTGATGGTGAAAATTTATCAGATAATCAAGATTATACAATATACATTCGAAGTGGAATTAGGAAGGCTGACTGTAGATTACGATTTTGAAAAGCCCCGTTTATTTATTTAAGCCTTATTAATATTACAAATGTGATTGTGTCTATCTGTAACCTCTTCACGTTTTGACGGCTGAACCGATTTAGTTGGGTGTAGAGATATTTACGGGAAAGGATATAGGATAGTTTTTAATTTTTATTGCGGCAATGCGAACGGTTTCCACGCGATGAACAAACTTCGACACAACGGAGTTGCGGGTATCAACTAGTATAAGTATTGGAACGAAGTTTCTTATAGCGCGTTCGGCGTAAAGGAGTCTAGACAGAACGATATTTGACCTCTACATTTTTTTATTAGTACCTACATGGTAGAGGCAGAGGGCATTGATAGTATTCCTGTGCGTCAACTAGATGACGTTTTTTGAGAATAAACAGTGACGCGTTGTTAGTATTCCTGGGCGTTAGAAGATGGCGATACGATACTTTGAATGACGGCAAAGTACATAGGATGTTATTGTTGCGAAAAAATGTACAAAAACTTATTTTGCTGCAACGGAGTTGCAGCCCACATATAGTCATTTTTTTATGAAATAAGGGGGCAAACGAGCAAACGGGTCACCTGGTGGAAAGCAACTTCCGTCGCCCATGGACACTCGCAGCATCAGAAGAGCTGCAGGTGCGTTGCCGGCCTTTTAAGAGGGAATAGGGTAATAGGGGAGGGTAGGGAAGGGAATAGGGGAGGGTAGTGAAGGAAATAGGAGAGGGTAGGGAAGGGAATAAGGAAGGGTAGGAAAGGAATAGGAGAGGGTAGGGAAGGGAAAAAGGTAGGGGATTGGGCCTCCGGTAAACTCACTCACTCGGCGAAACACAGCGCAAGCGCTGTTTCACGCCGGTATTCTGTGAGCCCGTGGTATTTCTCCGGTCGAGCCAGCCCATTCGTATCGAAGCATATGGCTCTCTCACGTCAGATACATTAAACAATTAAACATGCCTCATACTAAATATATAAGAAAATAATTATACTCCTACATTGTTGCGCTTTGTTATTCAAAATATGTAATAAAATAGTTTTTATGTGCCGGTATGCATACCCACCATAAGAATATAGGTCTGCCACTTAATATTCTAGCAATATATTCGGCAAAACTTTTATGCAGAGAATGAATTATTTTATTTGTTTATGTCTTTGCGCTTTTATAAGAACGCGCCAGGAGGGTTTCTGTTAGTGTCTAAACACACTAAGCCGAAGTTACACCGGCGTAAATTCCGCATGATTACGCCTGCAACGTATTTTAAATTGCCGACGACACTGTATTCCGTCGCGTTCCGTCCGTATTTTGTATGCGCTGACGTAATCATGCGTAATTTACGCTGCGTAACTTCGGCCTAGTGTGTTTAGACACTAAGGTTGTTTTTGCGATGTTAAGGAGTGAGCACATTGAGACCGCATTGTGTAGGCGTTTGACATTGCGGACGTAATTTACGCCGCGTAACTTCGGCCTAGTGTGTTTAGACACTAGAGTGTAAATATGTGCATTTTTCCCTTGTATGGAGTTCTTGTGAAAGTTGTTGCGCTAAAAGAGGAATATTTTTGGTGATTTGTAATGGACAAGCGCCCCAGCGTGAGCGTCCTGAAGTCAACCATACAAAACGCAAAAATATACTTACTCTTTCAGCGCAGCTACTTTTACAGTGAACTCTATACAAGGAGCACATACACTTCCTGAAGTATTATCAGTTAGTTTTGTAATTTGTAACCATGATTAAGAAGCGATTAAGAGAACGTGTTGGCTTATAGGGGCTCTGTATATACCAAAGGTCATGTCAATAAAACAAGTCAAGTCAATAAAACAAGTCAAGCATTTACTTTTTAACGTGGGAGAGCCTTGCTTCAGCACGAATGGGCCGGTTCGACCGGAGAAATACCACGAGCTCACAGAAAACCGGCGTGAAACAGCGCTTGCGCTGTGTTTCGCTGAGTGAGTGAGTTTACCGGAGGCCCAATCCGTAGGGGATCCTTTTCCCTTCTCTACCCTCTCCTATTCCTTCCCTACCCTCCCCTATTCCCTTCCCTACCCTCCCCTATTAGCCTATTCCCTCTTAAAAGGCCGGCAACGCACCTGCAGCTCTTCTGATGCTGCGAGTGTCCATGGGCGACGGAAGTTGCTTTCCATCAGGTGACCCGTTTGCCCCCTTATTTCATAAAAAAAGTGTTGGCTTATAGAGGTTCTGTATATACCAAAGGTCATGCAGTCAATAAAACAAGTCAGGCATTTAAAAATTCCATCGACAAATTATAAATTACACCCTCGAATAGAACGTCTTTTGTTCGTTGAAATTGAAATTAGGGTTTAAAATGTCTTATCATTTAAGACTTCCGCATAATTATTCCATTTGAGCTCAGCTGAATCGTCTTCAATTTTCTCACTTCGAAACTTCTTTTAATTTTTTCGATAAAACTGTTATAATATTGAGTAAGTATACAAGAAAATTTGCTATTACAGTAGGTACGGTGTATACATACTACGGTCTATTGCAAAGAGGATTCAAAACATTTTTTTTACTTACTTTGATTATTGTCATTGTAAACTAGATAATATTGCCAACAACTTCTTTAAAAAAATTGTTTCATATGCGGGAGCATTTTTTCTCGTTAGAAACTATTCAAGACTCGGGATTCAAAATATCTTCATCCCAAATTTTATGGAAATCGGTATAGTAAGCGAATATGTATGATGTTTAAAATGAAAAATAAAACATGAATTGCTTAACTTCTTACGCACGCAATAAATAAAATATAATTATGTTTAACAGATTCATGTTTAACTTTACTTGTGATATAGTCCTGTTTACTGCAATTTTTATCTTCGAAAAACACAATCCCTCCTCAACAGTCGAGTATAAATCATAAAGTTAATATACCTAGCGGAATAGAGCTACAATCTCGCGCTGTCAAACGAAACCGAAATTGGTTTCATCTGTGTGTAAAAATATGTGTACGTACACACTTATACAAGCATGATTGAACATGATTTCTATGAGATTAAATTGTCAACGTGCGGCACGTGCCGACTGGACGTCAAAAAAAGTATGCTGCTGTCATGTATCACACGTTTCTTTTTACCACGCAGTGTTACTGATAGTGACATCTCTCTTGCTCAGGCCTTTGTTTCTCTATTCCGCTAGGTATATTAACTTTATGGTATAAAGTACCTATCGGGAGATACCTTTGTAGTCTTGATGACACTCTCAGCTGTCGCATGACTGTCCAATAACCTATATTGGATGATACCGAAGTACCTTTGAGGAAAATTGATATAAGAAAGGATATAAGGAACGAAGATTAAATCGATGAGGCCTATAGGTACTTTTCTTCATTTTTTGACAATATTTAATACTTAGGTTAGAAAACATAAATAACTCAGATACAATTTATTAAATGTCTCATCTATGAATAATAAAATATACTAAGGAAACATGACGCTCATTCATCTACCTTTGTCTGACAAGACTTTTTTGACGTATCAGACACGACCAAGAACTGAATTATGCTAGACCTACAAATAATAAAAACTATTCATTATTCGTAGTGCTAGACACAAAACATAAAAGCATAAAAAGATCATAGTACTCATTTTTCTGAAAACACAATAAACCTCATATAGTCAGATTCTTAATAAACGTCCAACACTACATTCATTAACTAGAAACCATGCAAAAAGTCGCGATTTCCAGCCTAATTAATGTCTGTAATCTGTATTTACTGTGCGTACGTCTATATTTAATATTTATAATATTAGTAAGGAACTTAAAGTTTCAAGATAAGACAAGAGGCGATCGAGTCTACACTAAATTCTTAACTTGCAAACAGCACTCAACACTCAGACTCAAGTTTACGAGCGGGACTCAAATCAAAGTATAAATAAGCGATTTAAATGTTCACTGACGCAAACGCAGACAGAAATAGGGTTAAATCACGAGGGACGGACATAAACTTAAGCCGTTTAACGTTAGCTCTTAAGCCGAATCCAGAACTTATCTTGTTTGATTGAGGTGTCTGGCCACGAACACTTAAGGGCTTTTTATAGCTATACTAGATTTTGATACCGGAAAAATGTACGGTGCCCGCGCGATAAACTTAAGGGGAGGTTATTCCTAAATTAGCAGGTCGATGTCTGTCAGTGCGAATATCGACGTAAATGACATTAAAATAACATTCATATCAGCGCGCCTTGTACAGTGGCGGTTACGACGCTCGCCGCGTCCATGATAGGGCGAAATAGGAGAAAAAACCTTTTTACTTAGATAAAAAATAGTATAACTAAACATGTATCCGTACATTTCCCTGTAAAATTTTAATAGTAATCGAACTATCCAAATTATTTTTTGATTGAGTCCCTGTTAGTCCTATAAAACTCAATATATTTTTCAGTTTTTTTTAATGACGCTTTCTTTAAAAATTACTAATTCTAGAAACGTGAATTTGGAAGAACCTAGCCTTAAATTTTGTGCAACGGAGTTGCGGGCATCGTCTAGATATTATTATTACCGATATTAAAAGGGAACGTGGGTGCAGCTGCAGAATTTAAACAAAGAAACTATTGACATTACCTACGCTTCACACTGCGCCGGCACGTGTATTGTGATAGTGACAGATACAGTAAATCGAGGTAACGTAGTCCTCCGATTCCTCCTTCAAAATAGAGCCTATCTAATTATTATTTTTTAAATATCCTCAGGAAGAGTGAGTCTATGCCTCTACGTTTTTATTTTATCTTAAGTATCTTTCAAATTTGTTTTATGGTCGGTGGATTGGCGGGGTACGGGGCATTTTGTTTTGCAATTTTTGAACGGTCATATTTTCTTATTTATTAGTAAATTCAGAAAAAATGGAACGCAGAGGCAATAATTTGTTTAGACATACTGTCCAGTGTGTTGAAGTTGTCAAGAGTAAATTGGGGAATACGTTTGTATGGAAAAACAGTGCTAGCGTACCCTCTTAATATAAACAATGTCCGGCGGGCCATGCAACACTCGGTCAAACCTGTAGGCCTAAGTTACGAAATCGTTCTGAGACTCAAACATTCGGACGAGAATGCCGCGTCCTGCTCTAACAACGTCATTTCCCATTTGTTAGAGTAGGATGCGGCATTCTCGTTCGATTGTTTGAGTCTCAAAACGGTTTTGTGGTACAAGCCCAAGGTTCGGAGCGCATTCGTAGCCCGGTCCCGAACTAAGTTACATCGTCTGGTTGTTGTATAATTAATCGAAAAAGGCTATTAAGGCTGATTTGGCGGATGGTTGTTACCGTTCAAAGAAAGACAATAAACAAAGAAGCCCTTACAAAGAACACGTCCAATGTCCATGAGTTGCAGTTTTATACTCGTGCAGGTACACGTCGTTAATCAAATTAAGCTTAGGAAAAGCTCAAGATTACCAGCGAAAGAATGAATTTTATGAAGTAACTAGATGACGCCTGCAACTCCGTTGCAAATTTTTCTTTATCGCGCGGAAATTATGCATTTTTCCGGGATAAAAATGTCCTATGTCCTTTTCCGGAACTCAAAGTATCACCATTCACCATACCAAATTTCAGCAAAATCGGTTCAGCGATTTGGTCGTGAAGAAGTAAGAGACACACAGACCTACATACTATTGCATTTATTTACACACACATTACACACTATTGCATTTATAATATTAGGGGCCTGTTTCACCACTTCCTGCTAAGTACCGAACAGGCTATCCACCACTTATCTTGACAGATAAAGTATGGAGAATCTGTCAAAAAAGTTGTGAATAGCCTATTCGCCACTTTATCAGGAAGTGGTGAAACAGACCCTAAGTAATTGGTAAATTATTAAAATATAGTTATTTAAAATCATTTTCTAATGTGAATCCGTGTAGATGATTGGTCATAAAATTTATTTAGTAAAACAATCGGAAAAGTTTTAAGAAGTCCTATAGCGGTCCTTGAGACACAGCCTGAAGACAGACAGGCGGACAGACATCGAAGTCTTAGTAATTTTGGGTACGGAACCCATATTTATCCTTTGTGTACGGAACCCGAAAAACTATCTCAGTGTTGAGAGCATTACAAGGATTATTTTTTTTTAGGATTGTAATTAAACATTTCAAGGAAATGGTTTAGTTGCTCTACAGTCTACACTTACAGTATTAAAAAAATTAATAAGCGCAAAACTTATTAAAATCGAAGCAATAATAATTTATTCCATAAGATAAAATGGATACGAGGGAGAGTCATGCTTCGGCACGAATGGGCCGGCTCGACCGGAGAAATACCACGTTCTCACAGAAAAACGGCGTGAAACAGCGTTTGCGCTATGTTTTGCCGAGTGAGTGAGTTTACCGGAGGCCCAATCCACTACCCCTTTCCTTCCCTACCCTATTCCCTTCCCTTCCCATCCCTACCCTCCCCTATTACCCTATTATACTCCCTCTTAAAGGCCGGCAACGCACCTGCAGCTCTTCTGATGCTGCGAGAGTCCATGGGCGATGGAAGTTGCTAGTATCAGGTGACCCGTTTGCTCTTTTGCCCCCTTATTTTATTTTTAAAAAAAGAACATATTATACATTACCTAATGTCGAAAAATAATATCACTACTAAACTTGAGTACGGCATGGAGAGTTTAAAAACAAAATCTGAACACTGCATTTCAGTTTTGCTATTGAATAAGAAAGCTGTAAACTTAAGTACCTAATGGGGAAAATCAAAGACCCATAACCTCCCCATCGATGGGATCCATCTAAAGCAATATCCGAAAAGTATTGGTCAATTAATATTTGAACAATTTGACTGAACTGAACGACGGGAAGGCCAATTCGATTAATCAATTCATCAAAAATTCTGCCTTCACTTTTAGCCCCTGTTACACACGTCGTCTTACATATCATCAAAACGCATCCGTGGTCTAGTGGTATAGAGCGCGGCTCTTGACTTGGAGTTCATGGGTTCGATTCCCGCGTTGGAAACATGACGTTATTTCTAAGTTTGGTTAGGATAATGCAGGCTGATCACCTGATTGTCTGACAAGTAAGATGATCCATGTGTCGGATGGGCATGTGAAAAGTCGGTCCTGCGCCTGATCTCTCGCCGGTCGTGTCGGTCTTCCGTCCCACTGGGTTATGAGAGTAAAGGAATAGAGAGTGCTCTTGTGTACTGCGCACACACTTGGGCACTATAAAATTACTCCTGCGTAGCTGGTTTCAATAAAACGGGCCACCGTCACCGAAACCGGTATGGGAGCTATAATAATAACATATTATTATGAAAATAAATTTTAAATTTTTTTAGTGTTGTATTTTGTAATGTTAGTCTCGCTAAAACTCGAAAGCGAAAGCTAATTTAAGTCTTGAGATATTCGTCCAGGGAAGGCTTGTATTAGAAAGGAAATGATACAAAGTGCACCGGGACACCTAGTTTCTGAATAGTTTTCTCTATAACAAGTTTAATATAATATTACAATTATTAAAGAGCACGTCTGCAAGGCGGACCGTGTAGTCGGGGCATTTCACAATTTCCCATAAAACGGAGTCCATAAACGAATTGACTTTGCGAAATCGGTCGAATTTGATTTCGAGCGAATTTCAATCAAATCTTTGTTATCGGATTCAATACGGAGAACGGTAAGGAACTTTACAATATCAAAACTTTATATTTTACTTTGGTAACGTTAACTTTTTCTTTTCTTCCAATAATATTAGTCTATTGCGTAACTCCTTAAATATTGGATTTCAGTTTTTGCTTTCTTTTATAATATTGTTATACTTTTGTTTCTTAATGAAAAAGTTTTTGGTGAAGATAGAAGTATAATATGCATTAAAACACAAATTAATAATACTAGCTATTTGACCGAGTTTTGCTCGGTATTCAATTAAACATGAACAATGACATTTTCTAAAAATGATTCCTAGCTAGATCGATTTATCGCCCCCGAAACCCCCTATATACTAAATTTCATGAAAATCTTTGGAGCCGATTCCGAGATTCCAATTATATATTTATATATATACAAGAATTGCTCGTTTAAAGATATAAGATTTAAAATTTCTTCATTGCATATTTTATCTCTCTTTTAGAAAATGCTTTGCATCGTCTTTGTCGCATTTCTGTCGATCGTCAAAGCCAGGGACTTTGGCATGAGAGCCGTACCTGGAATCAGGGATTCCATCATCAACCTTGGCAAGATGGACGTCTCCTTCTACATGAATGGGAAACCAGAAGGTATTAGTACCCCTCAATTTAAGACAACCTACGCCCTACAGTATCCACTACTTATCCAAACAAATATTTTAATAATAATTCTGAAAGTCTATATATCCTGTCAGTTTGTCGATGCAACTGCAGAACCGATTGGGATGAAATTCTGCATAGATCAGCAATACCATGAGCTCTTATAGCAGCAATAGACCAACTTAAAGGTATTGAAACTATAGACGAAGTTTTATTAGCCGAAATAATCCGCAAATCGCTTCCAAACGAAGCATAAACCAATAAAACTTAGGCTGGATTCCTATGCGTCGATGCGAACGCGCAGTTTGGGCTACATAGAAGCAAATATATTAATGGGGCGACTAACCCAAAATTTACGATTTTATCATTTCATTTTTATACTTGAAAATAAGCCCCGAATTGTTTCATTTTCTAAAATTAGATACTACATTATATTTCCGAAAATTAGATCTGATCAAAATCACGATACCTTAAAATTTTCTCGATAGAAAAAATCACAAATATGCTTCTAATTTCACGAATTTTTCATTTATTGCCATAACCGTGCATTGAACTAAGTTAATATTTTAACACATTGTATAAAGTTCTATCATTGAGAAACCGACCTAGCGGATTTTTAAAATATTGTATATTTATCGAGTTATTGAGAAAAAACTAATTTGGCTATGAATCCGCGTCGTCCTTTTTCACCTGGCATATGAAAGACGGGCGTGAGTGTGAAGAGAGAAGGACGATGTTTGATTTCTTGGGTTAGTTATTGTTACATATAAGTACAATCACTTGTGATCTTATGGTGTAGTAGCTTAACAGCGCGTTCGCACTACCGCATATAAATCCAGCGTTACACGAAATCGCTACTAAGGGCCTTTCCCGTGTGGAAAGGCCCTTAGTAGCGATCGCGAGCGTTATTTTACGCTCGTTTACATCGATACAATCGCAAGTTGAACGCTCAGCAAAAGGAAGGAAGTCGACACGTTTTAACTTTATATCTGCCAAAACGCAATGAATACGCGCAGACGAGCGCATCAGAAACGCGTGCCAGTGCGCAAAAAATACTTCGTGTGGAAAGGCCCTTAGTAGCGATTTTTTTGTGTAAAATAAGGTGCTAAAATTCTACTGTGCTATTTCAACATTAATTTAGCTTTGATCTAGTCTAAATCTTAGTTAAGTGATCCAAAAATGTCCTTTAATTCGTAATCATAAATTATCATAATCCAAATAAGTAATAACGTAATATGCACGTTATGCCGTATCGGTAACTTTTTATATTTTGTTCATGTTTTAAGCTTTTTTTTCATTTCAGATTATCAACATAAACACTATCAAGAATCAAGCGAGGTCACGAAAACTAGCACTTGCTCAAATGGTAATGATGATGAACTAAGATTTTTAGACAACCTCATCAGTAGCCATCATAACTCACACAACCAACCCGCCTTCTCCACCAAATGCTGCCAGAAAGATGCCCACGAGGATATAATATTCGCGTTCACACCAAAAATTCATCCAAAACGTGCAAATTCACAAAATTCCCTTCCATTTAACTCCATCCCCTTCCCTTTAAACCTCTTAATGGACCCAACGAAATTAAAACTACCAGCAGTTCAAAAAAAAAAATAAGAATATTGAAATAGTTCTGTTTCCTAAAAGAAAAGATGTAGAAAACGAACTGACTACAAAAGATATGAACCCTAAAAAGGAAATTAAAGGTGATGAAGAAAAAAATTTCAAGAAATTGGATTTGCTGCCCGTTCCTGTAGTGCAGAATAATTTGGATGAAAATACAGAGAAAGTAAAGGATAATAAGACACAAGATAAGACTCCTTAAAGAAAGAAAAGCTGAAAATATATATATAAGATAAAAATATAAAATATATTACTTTAGGCTAATTATTAATTACTTAAGAAGTTAATTAGCGAAGTTGATGACATATTAAAGTCCGTAAATTTACTAAAACATCATTAAATAACTCCTTAAGTATTTATTAAATGCCCCGAGTGCCGCTGTTAGTGGCATTTCAATAAAATGCATTGAAATTTTAAGATAAGGTACACATATTAAGCAATAAATATTTTTTTAGTTCTCAGATTAAATCTTTATACGTAAAATTTCTGTAAAATAAGAAAGATTAAAATAAAGATCAGTATAAAGATGAGCGAAGTAAGACGGTGTTTTAATAATTTTTTAATCCGCTCGAAAAAGCACTAATGATATAATTTGTTCCAAATTACAGGCTTCCTACGCCTTAACATAACAAAGTAGTAAAAACCTCTACCACGAAACACGGAAAATTCTATTCTTACCAACGCGTAAGCTATTCAACGTTACATTGCGTTTTGAATACGTAGTTCTAAAAGGTGTAGCCGGCGGAGCGAGTAATGGAACGGGCTGTACCTAAATATTCGTAGAAAGTCTCCAAGATAAGTTAATTTGGTACGGCACTGGGGATTACACAGAGCCGATACGTGAGTAGAATGTCAACAGCAAAATTTCCATAAAAGTGTGTTACGGGCCCGGCATAATGTTTAATACTTCAGCTGATGTAAGGGTGGTATTACACTTATCCACCTTGATCTACTTTATAGTTATAGAAGACAGAAAGGGAGCGGACAAGTGGTATTTTTCGGTTCCCTAAATAATTTTGAGAATAATTTATAATTAAATAATTTAAAAAGATGTAGCGCATATACAGCTGTCGGCGACTGCACATACTTCATACAAAATTAAACCTCTTCAAAAAGAGATATAAGTAAAGGTTCGACAAATAAAAGAAACGAAAAGAAATCATAGAAGAAACGATAATATAATATATTTTTCTCGAGTTAGCTAGGTAAACAGTAGGCTAACACTTTCTTTTATATCACCTTCTTTTGTTGTATTTGATATTGATAAAGTGGTCCAATTTTGTCCCAATACATATTGGTTACATACTGGAGTAAGTTGTTAAGTGTAATACCATCCTAAGAGGCATTTTGTTAAGCGATACAAAGGTCACGAGCTAACTAAGTGATATTTTGAGAACACTTTAAAGTTAAGACTACAGTCGCACGTGCCATACGTAATACAATCTTTAGATTGAGGCCACGTTACTTCGGTGCGTTGCGTCGCCATAACGCATCGACGCAAGTAAAACTGACATCTGCATCGCGACGACGACGCTGCAGCGCTGCAATTGGGAAATGCAGAAGCAAAAAAAAAATTGTGAAATAACATGTGTATTGTGCAGCCACAACAGCATTACAACAGTTAATCAGAACGGATCTCGAATTTACATTTTTTATGGGTGTAGGCTTTTTTTTCGCCGCCCCATGTACGAAATCTACCGGCCCCCTATGGACGCGGCTGCCCCTAGGCCGTGGCTTATACGGACTATTTATAAATCCGGGGTCTACCACTTTGTTTCTGATCTATCAAAATATCTCGATTCTCGTCTGAAGACGCAAATTCCAGTACCGGTTGGGAGTCAACGACACTAAGCAACTGCAGACTACGTGTCGCATACTACTGGTTTCTATGAGTATAAACTCTATAAATTCCCTCCGTAATCAGCGTTATGGAGTTATTATACAAATACACAGAAACCTAACCTGTCTGTAGTTTGCAGTTGTTTCATGTCGTTGGCTTCGAACCGGTACTTTTGACGTGGCGATAAAATGTCGCTGCGATGTCGGTGCGACGACGCACCGCATCGGTATAATTTGGCTTTGCACTTACTTTTAACTTGCGGTGAAAATATGTCACAAGACTCAAGAGGCAGATTTTCCGCAAGGCTATCACATTTAGTAGATCAAGTTTTCTCAAGTTTCTTATTTCTTATAAACTTGATGCAAAGAGGGGACCTAAGTTTTGCACGTCTGCGCGTTAAGGCTGTTTTGTCTATTAGGGAAGCATATGGATAGATCTTGATCCAAAATAAAGCGATTCTTGGCTAAGAGGAATGTATGCCTTTAATGTCTTTTAGCCAAGAATTGACCAACCGAAACTCCATAGTTGCTGGTCGTTCTTAACTCTATATTATTATTATTATTATTTATTTACTTTTACATAAACCATGTGTTTATGTCAAAGAATTTACCCTCCATAAGGGAGTCGAGTCGAGTCTGCGGCGCCCATACAGTCGGCATGGCGCGCCCATACAGTGTATGGGTACCGCAGACTCGATCGCACAAAAAGTCTGTCATCTGCGATCTCCCTAAGCCACTGAGGTTTGTCCGGAGTGTAATGTTTAACAATGCTAGATAGTAACGTTTAGTTTATTAATAATACTAGTTTTACAAAAAGAAACTACTAGTTCATAGGAATCATATTATACAGGAAAACTTTCAGCTTTTATAAAATGACGAAAGAGTGTACAGTCAAAACTCTATACAGTTATACAAACAGGTAGCGCTAGTTATACCATGCGCTACCCATATAAAGTGTCCCTCAAATTGTAAAAGGCAAAAACTGAAATCTGAGAAGGGTTTTATGGAGTTATCCTGACTGAATGAAACCTTTTTAGATGGTTACCAGAAACGAAGATTAATAATAGACCCACGTACGCATGTTTGGGTAAAAAATCTCTCAACCCCAGTTGTCTTATTGACCTTATTTTTGTCCATTCAAACTGGTTACCCATACATTTATGAGAATAACCCTCCTGGCAGTCGGGTAAAAAGTTGCAATTTGAGTAAAAATATTTAGTCAATGAATGGTGTTTGACGCATTACTAAGCATACCTATGTGGCGGTACCCGCACACATACAACTGATGGACATTGTAGTAGTATATTATGAATTATGATAATACGATTAGCTACAGAAAACAAAATGTTTTAGTATTATGTGGTTTTATCGTGGTGTTGCATCACTTGCACTATATTAAAGTTCTTGAATTGACTAATAGTGCTCAAATGATAGCTAATAAAGAACACATTGTTGAAATAAAGACAACCGCCAGTTCAAGGTCAATGCTATATATAATTTAATACCTCGATCGTGGAAAAACCAGAAACAATAGCTTATCTATTATTAGCCGCATGTGACCGCTTGGGAGTTGAAGCATTAAATTAAAATATCAAAGCTTCTACTTACTGCTTCTCCTTCCTCTGCTGTCGTTTCTTCTTGAACGCCCGTTTCACTCGGAGCAGGAGAAAGGCAGCTCTGTCTATGGTCAGTACGGACGGTCGCTTCGCGGGGCTGGGTTCGTCCATGCCCTCGTCTTCGTCAGCCGGCTCATCGCACAACCTCAGGCCTAGCCATCGTTGTTTCGTCGTGTTTCTCGTTGTGTCTATCTAGAATTCGTCTAGAAGGTTCTAGATCACTAGCTTTATCATTTGCATCTATAATTACTACTCCACTATTACGTTTCTTTAATTTTACACTTCGTATTATCTCTAGATCTTTATCTATATATTTAGCTTTATCTTCTACTTCATCTCTTTTGCTACTTTTACACTATTTTGTTTCGTTTATTTTCTGAGCGAATAATTTTTGGTTTCTGTCTTTTGTTTTTGTTTCAATATTCTAATAGTCAAACTTTGTCTTAAGCTTTCCTAATAGCCGTTTAGATCATGATAATTTATTAGAACATTGTCTACTGCATTTGTTTTATCAATTCATTTACACTACTCTTTTTGTTAGTACTATCACTTCACTTCACTTATAAACACTGATTTCTGTTTCACAACTCAGTTTTCACTAGTCACTATTTATTTCTAATTTCATTTGTCATTCATCCAAATTATTTGTATACGGCTCAGCTTGTCTACCTGAAACAAAAAAATACATTAAATATCTAGAAAATGATACTCATTAGTCATGACTTTTTAGAGAAAATATCATAATATGAAAATTATTAAGGCTTGATTTACTTTGGAACGACAGAGCGCCTAGCCGACATAAATCAAGCCTAAAAGTCAATATTGCTCTTAAACTGTTAAATAAAAAAAGGTTACTGATACTGAAGAATATAAGCTAGTTCAAGATCTTGTTTAAAATCACTGTCAAATTAACTTCCACTTCAGCCGTTTTCAAACGTCTAAAAAGCTTCTAAATTATAGGCCCAACTTTGTCACGGTCTGCAAAGGTTTTTGCTGATAAGATGAAAGTTACGATGAACAATTTACGCTGTTTTAAAACTGTCATTGAGACATCACAAATAACCTGATTTTGAAATTTTGTAATTTAGATGGCTGATTTCTGATTAAATTGCGATTTGATTGATTGCGATGTTCATTTGACTGTGAAAAAGGGTTTAATTTTGAAATACGAAAGGTGCTTAGTAAGATTATTTGGTACCAAAATAAATACTAAATATCCAAGAGGATTCCGTACCTTTGACCTTCCTTTTGACGAAGAAAATAACATTACATTAAAAGCAGCAAAATGTCACGTGTATTGCTTGAAAGTGGGCCAATCAGATCTATCTTTATAATTTATATTATGAGAGAGGCTGAAGCCTAGTGGATAGCTTTTGATTTGCACTCAAGATCTGGGAGAGCGCAGGTTCGATCCCGGGTAATAGCGTAAACCCGGGATCGAACCAACCAGCGCACTTCTATTACAAAAGACTTTTCTGTGCCAAGTTTGAGAAGGTCCTTTGCTAGATTTTTCTGATGATTTGTAGAGATCTAGATGATTTGTTACAATACAGATGTTGATGAATTTGGTAGACAACACTGTATTCTTAGGTATTACACTTGATTTAAGATAAATTACAGTGGGGTCCTCACATTGTTAATCTTGCAGGTAGGCTCAGTTCTGCAGCATATGCAGTCAGAAAAATTAGGGAAATTTCTGACGAAGATACGGCACGATTAGTATATTTTAGTTATTTTCATAGTAGGATGTCATATGGAATCCTTTTATGGGGAAACGCTGCCGACATTAATACAATATTTGTGCTGCAGAAGCGAGCCATACGTTCTATTTATAAAATGTCTGCTTTAGAATCCCTGAGAGATAAATTTAAAGAAATTGGTATTCTAACTGTTGCTTCTCAATACATTTTGGATAATGTAATATATGTTAGAAAAAATATAAGTAAATTTAAAGTTAAAAGTGACATTCACTCTAGGAATACTAGAAATAAGCACAAGCTAGATATGCCGGTGATCAGACTTAGTAAAGTCAGTAAATCTTTTAAAGGTCAATGTATACGCCTTTACAACAAAATCCCAGAAAACGTTCAAAATCTTTCCATTAATAAATTTAAAAAAGTAGTTAAAGAACGTTTGTGCGAGTTTCTTACGCCGGTTCTTCTCGCCGGGTTAGTTCCCGAACCGGTGGTAGGCATCATGTAGGACTTTCTGAAAACATTTATTTTAAATTTATTCAGAAATAAAACAATTTTGATTTGATTTTGATTTGATTGCTCAACGAGACAAGTTTTACAAGTTTTACGCGTTCCCTGTGAGTGAGTGATGTGACCCTTTTCGGACCTCGCGTGGCATAAAACACTTGTCTACACATCTTTCTGTTAAGAGGATACACCAGGGGCTAGAGAAATGAAAAAAAAGTACGTGTAATATCTACCTCCTATCTATCTAGCTGTCTCCCTTACCTCAATACCGCAAAACGCGATAGAGACAACTACAGAAAGTCAACGATTCGTTGTTCCCTGATTCCCTCTCCAAAAATTATCTAGCCAAATCTGTTTTCTGGATGTTTGAACACAGCGGAAAATCTGGCCATTGTTTTGGGTTTTTGAACGTTCATATCTTATTTAATAATTAAATTATGAAAAAAAAAACATAGGGACATTGTATTCGTGGCCGTAGATAATATTCAGGAAAAAAATTATAACTCTACTAGCATTATCCAGGGAGGAAACAGGGCATAGCGTTTGTATGGAAAAAAGGGCGGTGTGGACTCCTCTTAACGAAAATCCGAAAGAGTGACTCGTCACTCGAGATAGAAAACTTCACACAAAACATCAAAAGTATGAAATTGTTGTGTTGTTGCCTCGTTATTTTGAGTATAATATAAGCGTTTAATACTTGTTTTATACGTGGCTTATATTTGGAAATTCTCTTGTAAGCGAATTTCTACCCAGTTTATGTCATCTTGGTGACGTAAGGAGGATATTGGAGTGTAAAAAATCAAATAAACCCGGTTGTAATCTATAAAAAGTGGTTTTATTACGAATTGTCCGACGGATACGGATGTCCGGGAAAGTCCAGAAGGATTGTCAAAACTTTCAGGTCAAGTAATTATTCTTTTGTGTTTCGGCCCACTTCTAGGAAATTTGATTACAAAAGACTTTTCTGTGCTTAGTTTGTGAAGGTCCTTTGCTAGATTTTTCTGTATTGTATGATTTGTTTGCAGTCCGATCTATCTTTATATTATAAGAGGGGCTGAAGCCTAGTGGATAGCTTTTGATTTGCACTCAAGATCAGGAGAGCGCAGGTTCGATCCCGGGTAATAGCGTAAACCCGGGATCGAACCAACCAGCGCACTTCTATTACAAAAGACTTTTCTGTGCCAAGTTTGAGAAGGTCCTTTGCTAGATTTTTCTGATGATTTGTAGAGATCTAGATGATTTGTTACAATACAGATGTTATTTTCTTTGTAAACCCGGGATCGAACCTGCGCTCTCCTGATCTTGAGTGCAAATCAAAAGCTATCCACTAGGCTTCAGCCCCTCTTATAATATAAAGATAGATCGGACTGCAAACAAATCATACAATACAGAAAAATCTAGCAAAGGACCTTCACAAACTAAGCACAGAAAAGTCTTTTGTAATCAAATTTCCTAGAAGTGGGCCGAAACACAAAAGAATAATTACTTGACCTGAAAGTTTTGACAATCCTTCTGGACTTTCCCGGACATCCGTATCCGTCGGACAATTCGTAATAAAACCACTTTTTATAGATTACAACCGGGTTTATTTGATTTTTTACACTCCAATATCCTCCTTACGTCACCAAGATGACATAAACTGGGTAGAAATTCGCTTACAAGAGAATTTCCAAATATAAGCCACGTATAAAACAAGTATTAAACGCTTATATTATACTCAAAATAACGAGGCAACAACACAACAATTTCATACTTTTGATGTTTTGTGTGAAGTTTTCTATCTCGAGTGACGAGTCACTCTTTCGGATTTTCGTTAAGAGGAGTCCACACCGCCCTTTTTTCCATACAAACGCTATGCCCTGTTTCCTCCCTGGATAATGCTAGTAGAGTTATAATTTTTTTCCTGAATATTATCTACGGCCACGAATACAATGTCCCTATGTTTTTTTTTTCATAATTTAATTATTAAATAAGATATGAACGTTCAAAAACCCAAAACAATGGCCAGATTTTCCGCTGTGTTCAAACATCCAGAAAACAGATTTGGCTAGATAATTTTTGGAGAGGGAATCAGGGAACAACGAATCGTTGACTTTCTGTAGTTGTCTCTATCGCGTTTTGCGGTATTGAGGTAAGGGAGACAGCTAGATAGATAGGAGGTAGATATTACACGTACTTTTTTTTCATTTCTCTAGCCCCTGGTGTATCCTCTTAACAGAAAGATGTGTAGACAAGTGTTTTATGCCACGCGAGGTCCGAAAAGGGTCACATCACTCACTCACAGGGAACGCGTAAAACTTGTAAAACTTGTCTCGTTGAGCAATCAAATCAAAATCAAATCAAAATTGTTTTATTTCTGAATAAATTTAAAATAAATGTTTTCAGAAAGTCCTACATGATGCCTACCACCGGTTCGGGAACTAACCCGGCGAGAAGAACCGGCGTAAGAAACTCGCACAAACGTTCTTTAACTACTTTTTTAAATTTATTAATGGAAAGATTTTGAACGTTTTCTGGGATTTTGTTGTAAAGGCGTATACATTGACCTTTAAAAGATTTACTGACTTTACTAAGTCTGATCACCGGCATATCTAGCTTGTGCTTATTTCTAGTATTCCTAGAGTGAATGTCACTTTTAACTTTAAATTTACTTATATTTTTTCTAACATATATTACATTATCCAAAATGTATTGAGAAGCAACAGTTAGAATACCAATTTCTTTAAATTTATCTCTCAGGGATTCTAAAGCAGACATTTTATAAATAGAACGTATGGCTCGCTTCTGCAGCACAAATATTGTATTAATGTCGGCAGCGTTTCCCCATAAAAGGATTCCATATGACATCCTACTATGAAAATAACTAAAATATACTAATCGTGCCGTATCTTCGTCAGAAATTTCCCTAATTTTTCTGACTGCATATGCTGCAGAACTGAGCCTACCTGCAAGATTAACAATGTGAGGACCCCACTGTAATTTATCTTAAATCAAGTGTAATACCTAAGAATACAGTGTTGTCTACCAAATTCATCTTCTCATCATTTAATACTACATTGGTTTGGACTTGCCTAACATTGGGCAAAGTAAACTTTATACATTTTGTTTTACTAGAATTTAAAAGTAAGTTATTAACATTAAACCAATGTACTATTTTTGAGAGAGCACTGTTTACCTCGTCGTAGTTCGACTGTTGTCGCTTCACTTTAAAAATAAGTGAAGTGTCATCAGCAAAAAGCACTATCTCATTATTATTATCCTTAACTAGATAAGGTAAGTCATTTATATAGATGAGAAAAAGAAATGGGCCTAATATAGATCCCTGTGGGACACCTAATTCTATTTTGGTTCCTTTGGACCTTTTACTATTAACCTCAACCCTTTGAGTCCTATTTTTAAGGTAAGAAGTCAAAAGGCTGAGAGCAGAGTCTTTAATTCCGTAGTGGCGCAATTTCCTGATCAATGTAGCATGCTCAACACAATCGAAGGCTTTGGAGAGATCGCAAAAAACACCTAAGGCATCCTGCGACTCCTCCCAAGCCTCAAAAATACTGCAAAGGAGTCCTATACCAGCATCCGTTGTGGATCGACCCTTAGTAAATCCGTATTGATTATCATGTAATAAATTATTAGAATTAAAATGTACTAGTAATTGTTTTAAAATAATTTTTTCAAATATTTTACTAAAGGTCGGTAGAATTGATATAGGCCTGAAATTCGTGGGATCCGATTTAGTTCCGGCTTTGAATAAAGGAACAATCTTGCTATGCTTCATTAAGTCAGGAAAAACACCATTTTTTATACAGTCATTGAAAATCATTGCTAAATGAGGAGCTACGATGTCAATTATTGATTTAATAATTTTTGTGGACATGCCCCAGAGATCAGCAGTATTTTTGATACTCAACAATTTAAAGGTATCAATAATATCTCTGGGGTTAATTTCTCTAAACTTAAAATTGACATCACATTCCTTTACATTGTCTCTGAGTAGCATTTCGGCAGCTTCAGACGAAGAATTTAAATTTTTTGTCGTTGAGACCGGAATGTCAGCAAAAAACTTTTCAAAGACCGTCGCAACTTCTTGATCATTAGTAATCTTTTTATTTTCAAAGTATAGTTCAAAATCAGAGCTACGACAGGTGACATTTCCAGTCTCACCCGCTATTACCTGCCATGTTGTTTTGATTTTATTTTTAGAGTTTTTAATTTTATTTTTTATATAAAGGGCTTTAGCAGCTTTACAAACTTTTCTGAAGGTTTTTGAGTAGTTTTTAACATATGCTTTATGAGCGAGTTTGATTTCTAGGATATTTTATATGACTGCTAGGTGACGCCGTTGCGCCAAAAATTGTTTATCACGCTGGAACAGCACATTTTCCGGGACTAAATTTCAGCAAAATTGGTTAAGCGGTTTGGGCGTGAAGAGGTAAGAGACAGACAGACTTTCGCATTTGTAATATTAGAATCAAAGTTAATCTACTGTATGATAGGTATACTGTGACCCTACCGCAAAATGATAAACTGAACCGCGCTGAGAGTTACAGTCCGTTCACACGTATTTTACCTCGGAGTTTCTACGATAATGTACCTTATGCTGTCGACATAGGGTCCTGGCAGGGATAAAACCCTAAAATGCTTGAACTCCGGGGTTTTAATAACGCACTCGCGTGAAATTGTAAATTATGCGACCGCAGAACCACAGAGTGAGGGAACACACTTAAAATACAGTGACAGTCATTTATAACGACTTCGTTTATTTCTACGCATCGGATACTACGACTATAATAATAATTCATTTGTGCTACTTGGGGCCCTATTATGAGCTCTTAAATCCATTCACTTTACGTCCTTATACAGTCAGATAAGGACGTAAAAAGAATGGATTTAATGGAGAGATGATAGAGGCCTTGGACACTAAAATGTTATAAAGATATAATAAACCGTAATAGACTTGTACTATCAGAAAATTGAAAGAAATTGATGCAATGATTAGCCTACATTGTTTAGTTGGGTTATATCACGACAATATTTTTAAATATTATAGTTTATATATTAATTAATAGTCACCAATAATTTCTCTAAAGTACAATATCAAGTCTTGTAATGAATTTCATGATCACAGTGTAATCGTCTTTTCTTACGTAGTAACTATTTAGTAATATTATTGTGTGCCTTAACGGTTTTCTATTGTGGTACGAATTTTCAGGCTCGAGTTACTACTATTCTAACTTTGGATTTTAACTCTTCAAAGGAAATTACTCATATGTAAACTCAAACGTAGCCTCAAACATTATTTTACACACACTTTACAATACACAACGACTTAAAAGTAAAAACGAAAAAGGAAAATTTCTGCCTGTTTACTAATAATTATTCAAAAAATAAAAATAAATAAAAAAATAATACGTGTGACACTCGGGAACCGCCGCAGTAAAGCCATTGCATAGCGTTTCTATCAACTTATGCTATTAATTATAATTCGCATACGTCTAGTCTTTTGTAAAAGATGATGCTCGGCAATGTCGCACCGATCGGCACACAGCGCGGCAACCGAATCAAGAAATTCCGTAACGAAAACTAACTAACACCCCCATCCAGATAACCATCTTAGTATGGGGTGTTAGTTAGTTTTCGTTACGGAATTTCTTGATTCGGTCGCCGCGCTCAAATCTCGCGATTAAAGATACCTATAGCTATAGAGCAAATATTAGTCCACTTAAAAAAAAGGTGTAGAGTGCGTGAGCTGCAACCTAAGCAATTTCTTCAGAAATGTGTTCAGGATGTCCAGAAGGTAAACATACTAAAAGTCCCCGCTCCTAGGGGTGGAGCCGGAGTGGGGGGAGGGGGGTAAAGTTCCCATTTTTTAGTTTTTTGCTCATATTTTTAAAACGGTGCGTCGTAGAGAAAAAGTGACTTCTACACAATGAAAGCTGATAAAATTTCCTACAACTTTTGCCTTATATACTTTTTTGAAATTCTAATAGTTTTCGAGTATCGCGCTCTGAAATAGAGAGAATGAACGGTTTTCAGCATAGCCCGTTATCTGAAGTTGAAAACTATAAATTACATATTTTATTGATAGCATAAGCTGGGAGTACCTCCAAGTGGTACAGTTTGAGATCGCGATTTCGACCAAAAGCGGGTAATGGAGCGAAGGTGGGTCATCACTTTTCTTTTCATATTTCCGATGCCCACAGTCACAGAATACGCAATCGTGCTGGATGATAATCCCATTCTTACCTTTAGTGATCGAAGATTCTCATTATTACCTATGCCTTCGGGATTATGTTGTTATCGTCTCTTATCTTATTTTAACCTTTGGAGGAAGTCTACCCGGTAACACAGGGGAGCAACCAACAGGTCGAAACGATTGTTTCATCTAGAATCTAAATAGAAGTTAGATACAAATTGCAATGAATTATAATAAATGTCCTCACATCCGTCCGTCCTCAGTGTCCTAAGTGTTAATATTAGTGTAAATAGCTGAAAAATTATGAGATTGAATGAATTCTTTTTAAAACTAAATTTCCTTTAAAACTAAATTCTTCAAAAGCTTACACGAGGTAATACGCGTCAAAGAGCTGGTTATGAAATGTCACAGTGGGAGACGAAAAATGGTTCTAAAAGTATTTCTGCAACGAAAACACGAAACGGAATTACTACGTCGCAATCCGTATAAGGCTCAACTCACACTGGGGCAGAGTCGAAGCGTCATGTTTTTCGCCAAAGCATATTAATCTTTATTTTTCTATTATTTAAACTGTACAAATATATTCTGTCACTAAAATATTATGAAAACGCGCGTACGCGCGATGCGCGCATTCCCTCTTCAAAACTTCCATATTTTTATAGCAGAAATTCACGCATATAAACAATACAACTTTAGCAACAGACATATTATTATGTCAAACTCTTTGGTCATTGTTAAAGCTAAAGTTAAAGTTAACCTTAACTATAACCTTAACTTTGACCATAACTGTAACTCTGTGAGTGTAACTATAACAACGTTTCTGGTGCAACTCATCCTTAGGGTCAATTCAGACCGCAACGTGACGAGGCGAGGCGCGACGCGACGCGACGCGATGTATGGCTTTGACAGATGTCGTCAGCGTGAGACGTCTTGCGAATCTGTCAAATCCATACTAATTTAGAAATGCATCTACGCGTCGCGTTGCGGTCTGAATTGACCCTTAGGAGTTAGGGTAGAATCAGACCGCAACGCGACGCGTAGATGCATTTCTAAATTTATAATATGGATTTGACAGATTCGCAAGACGTCTCACGCAATGGGGATTGTCCATTTTTTTTTAATTTTGCTCATTACAAAAACATTTCGAGGAATAAGGTCAGTGATCGTTTTTCTGTATATAAACGAAAGAAATACCCACTAGTTGCTAATATTTTTGAACAAATATGTTCAACCTTTGTTTGACCTTCAATGGCGTTAAATTAGCAATAAATTCGACCAACATTACGTTTCGAACTTTTGGTAAGCTTCTCGTATCAGCTTTCACATAATGAGAACTTGCATTTGACGAACCAGCCATTATAAATAACATTGAAAGGAAAAAACATACTGCAGAGGTCAATTATTGGCCGCCGATGATGACGTCAGAGCGAAACTTTAAAAATTTATTGAGAAAAAACTAGCCAATGAATTTCAAAATTATTTAATTTATATTCTTAAAATACCCTATTTTAACGAAAAAAAAAATAAAAAGTACATGTGATTTTTTTTGGACAATCCCCATTGAAATCTGTCAAATCCATACAAATTTATGCCGCGCCGCGCCTCGCCTCGCCTCGTCGCGTTGCGGTCTGAATTGACCCTTACATATTTCACCGCAAACGCCGGGAATCTCGCAAAGAAATAAATCTCAGTACGGTATTGGATATTGCAATTCATAATACGCTTCTTGAAATTTAATATCCTTGAATGTCCTCCTACTAGATACGAGATTATTCAAAGAAGGTTTTCAATACACTATAGTAGCTTTGTTTAACATAGCATACAAAGTAAAACATAGCATAATAGGGAACATGCAAAATATATAATATTTATGAAAATGTTGCTATTAAAACATTAAAAAAATATAAAAGAAGGGCAACTGCAAGGTTAATATTTTATAAAATACTAGCTGTCCCGGTGAACTTCGTGTCACTTAAAAACCTTCCCTGGACTTCTACGAATATTTTAAGACTAAAATTAGCCCAATCCGTTCAGCCGTTCTCGAGTTTTGCGCTTAGCAACACATTCAGCGACTTATTTTAATATTATAGATTGTTTTTTTTTTACAAAAATTACGAAATAAAAGTAACTTGAAACGGAACGGATTTCAAAACACCAATCAACGTTCAGTGACGTCACACATATGCTATCCCCGCGTTCCATTTAGCGTTAAAAACGATCAAAATGCCTCCATTTTGAGCGTTTTGATCGTTTTTACGCTAAATGGAATGCGGGTCATGACTATTTTTTAAGAGGTACGATCAGGTGGGGCCATCCATACTAATATTATAAATGCGAAATTGGTCTGTCTGTCTGTCTATCTGTATGTCTGTCTGTCTATCTGTATGTCTGTCTGTCTATCTGTTACCTCTTCACGCCCAAACTAACGGACCGATTTTGATTAAATTTGGTAGGGGGATACTTTGAGACCCGAGAAAGGACATAGGATACTTTTTATCCCGGAAAAATGTACGGTTCCGCCGCGATAAACGAATTTTGGCGCAACGGAGTTGCGGGCGTCAGTTAGTTTCAATTTAAGATCCATACATTGTAGTCTATGAAACTCTTCATTGAATAAGAGGTAGGCTATAAAAAAAACAATAGTAAGTTTCAAAAGTCCTAGTAACTTAAGATTAAATAGAAAATTTGTAACGGTTTCTAGTTTAGCATAGTTTATATTATAGCCTCTCGACAGATAGACTACAGCGGATCTTGGTAATTGGGGATCGTTTTTTACCCTTTGGGTACGGAACCCTAATGATTAGCCCTTAACAAAACATTCAATAGCTGTGATTACGCGAAAACGTGACGAGGAAATAAATAGAAGGGTTCGGAAGCGTACAGTAAAATGAAAATTACTAAACCAGTACAAATTCAATTAAAAATTTGCTTTCATTTGCCTTTTTTTTGTATTAGCATGATATCATAACCCATATTTTATATTTTAAACGTGGTAGTACTCAATTAATTAATAAAATGAAATATACGTAGGTATTTTTTGCGTAGCCCCCCACCCCCTAGACCTAAATGGAAAGTTACAGAATTTCGGTCGGCGTTTGTTAATATAATTCTTACAACAGCCGTGTGTAAATCCCTCAAGACGGATAGCTGTGAATTGTGATGGATGTACACAAAATAACTTTGACTCACCTACGTTTCATTGCTTTTGTTGTGTTTGTTTCGAGTTTGTGTTTGTGTTCAGTGAGTTCAGCAAAATGTGGATACATTTGCCATAATCCGACCGAACATTCGTTAATATAAACAATCTTGTGAATTGTTTTATTCGTGTAAATAAATTTTAAAATTTATGGATTGAGTAATGAACAAGATGGCGCGACGAGCTAAACAAACACGAGTCAGTAGGCCTACTACGAATTACGAAACTGTTTTGAGACTCAAACAATCGGACGAGAATGCCGCGTCCTGCTCTAACAACGACATTTCACGTTTGTTAGAATAGGAGGTGACATTCTCGTCCGATTGTTTGAGTCTCAAAACAGTTTCATGGTACAAGCCCTGTTTCGTGGTACGGACCCAGGTTGGCTACTACGGCTGCGTTGGATCGAGAGAACTGGAGAACTTTGGGGGAGGCCTTTGCCCAGCAGTGGAACAGCATAGGCTCTCAAAAAATGAACAAGAATATCATAATTTTTCAAATGAAAACTTCTTTAGTTTTTTCTTCTTTTGGAATGGGCAACAATGTTGAAATCTCTTTACACGTGTGGTACGCAGGGACTGCCGCGATAAAGATATTGCATGAAACTTTTCATCAACGTATTTACTTATACGTGGGAGAGCCATGCTTCAGCACGAATGGGCCGGCTCGACCGGAGAAATACCACGTTCTCACAGAAAACCGGCGTGAAACAGCGTTTGCGCTGTGTTTCGCCGAGTGAGTGAGTTTACCGGAGGCCCATCCCCTAGTTAGGTTTATTTTCGTTCCGGAATTTCTTGATTCGATCGCCGTGCTCAAGATCAATAAAAGGTAAAGCTTAAAATTCGCTATTCACAACTTTTTGACAGATGCTCCATACTTCATCTGTCAAGTTAAGTGGTGGATAGCCTATGCCACAGAACCAGTGCCACCGGTGCCCAGGCACAGGGCGTAGACTCTGGGGGGGCGCAAGAATGGCCAGACCAGGCAGACTCTTATTCTTTTGAATTGCTCCCGATAAGTACTTGCCGCTGCGCCCCAGAGATGTTTTTTAATGTAGTAAAAAAAATCTACAGCCGAACGTATAACCTTCTCCTTTTTGAAAGTCAGTTAAAAAACAAGGGTGCAGTTATAAGCTCGCACAGGGCGCAAAAAAGGCTATTTACGGCACTGCACGGAAAAGACGCCTATGCCCCATTCGACACTTTATCAGAAAGTCGTAAAACTGGCCCTTAGTATAGTATTAGTAAGTTAATTAGTAGACTAGAGCAACAACACACTGCAGGAGAGTGCTCCATCTACTGCACTGCAGAAAGGTTCGTAATCACTTTTGCTAACATTCCCGGAGTGCAACCCCTAATTTTTTTACACAAAAAGAAATCATATCATCTAAAAGATGTTGCCTTTAATTCTTTCGTACAGCAATTCTCTATATTTTCTGGATAAATCTGTGCCTTATAAACATAAAGATAGACAGACTTTCGCGCAATTTGTTTTGATCACACTTAAGCGGGCTCAACACTGCGCGAAAGCCCGCGAAGGCCACGAACCGCGAGTGTCATGGAGGGTTTCGCGGCTTCGCGTTCGTGCTTCGCGGCTTTCTCCGTCCGGTGTCATGCGGGCTCTACACTCCCGGTGCGAAAACCCGCGAAGGCCGCGAACCGCGAGTGTGGAGGGTTTCTCGGCTTCGTATTCGCGCTTTGCGGCTTCGTATTTGTTCGAATCGTGTTCACAATTCGCACCTCGAGTGTGGAGCCCGCATCAGTTTTTTAGCCCACGACAAAGGGCTCGCGAAGCTCGAACGCGAGCATCATCCACACTCTTTATTCGGAGTCGCACACAATGTCAGAGCATCAGCAACAGCGACTTCAACGTCCATTTTACTCAAATGCGCGAACGTAAATGCGAAGATTGCGAGTGTAGAGGGCCGTATTTGTTCGCGTCGTGTTCACGGCGCGTAGCACCCGTGAATCGCGGCCGCAATTCGCGCCGCGAGTGTGGAGAAGGCTTTAAATATTTATTGGCAGCAGTTTTCCTTGATAACTAAAAAATATTTTAAAATTTAATCACTTTGAAATCATAATCTTTTAAGATTTCCAGAAAAATATAAACAGAAGCAAAATTGTACAAAATAAGTTAACGCAGGTGCGAAGTCAAATCGGTGCTATTATGAAGGGAGATCTTCTTTGTCATAAAATATATAAATAATGCCCGAACTCCTAAGTAGCTAACTTTTTATTATCCATTTACCATTCAGTTATTCTTATGTTTTATCTGTATTGCGTGTTGAGGACGAGGTATAAAGGTGTGTACACACTTAAACGCGGTATGCGATAAGTTAAAATGGAATGAATATTAAAATATGAAATACCTACTAAAAAGGCAACTATTTATAATGTTTCAAATAAGAGATTAAAAAATCACAAACTTTTGCCCGTAGCTTCAGGTTTTAGGTTAGTTTAGCATAAAAACTCATTTAGTTAGATTTTATGAGCTCTTAGAAAACTATGAAAAACGAGAGGTAAGTATACGAGTATTTTATTATTTAAGCGATGCTGTAGTCAAAGTAAAAACTACCGAGTACGCCTACTCAGAAGAGACGAGATCTCGAAATTTACTACTACTAGTACTATTTACCCATACGTTAGAATTGTGAAACATGTTGAAAGTGACTGCGCCTGCTGTCTGACTGCTGTGTTTCTGAATATAATATATTCAGGAACACAGCTAAACTACACTACTGGTATTTAAAATATTGTGGCAAGACTTAAGAAAACAAGGAGTTAAAATATATTAAGGGTAGGTTATTCCAAATTCACGTTTCTAGAATGAGTAATTTTTAAAGAAAGCGTCATTAAAATAACTGAAAAATATATACATGTATAGATAGATCTTTTAACTAGTGACTTTTATGGTTAGAAACACAATACAGATAATTTTACTCGATAAAAAAAATCCGAAACAACCTCGATTTTAAAAGCATTTTGAGTTTTATAGGACTTACAGGGCTCAATCAAAAAATAATTTGGATAGTTTGATTACTATTAAAATTTTACAGGGAAATGTACGGATACATGTTTAGTTATACTATTTTTAGCTAAATAAAAAGGTTTTTTCTCCTATTGCCCCCTATCATGGACGCGGCGAGCGTCGTAACCGCCACTGTACAAGGCGCGCTGATATGAATGTTATTTTAATGTAATTTACGTCGATATTCGCACAATAGACATACTCGTAAGTCGTAACTACAACAGAATAGAGAGTAGGAGTACCTCGACAGTCGACTTCAAACAAACTGGCAAATATACGCGAGTTGGGCGCAGTCACTTTCAACATGTTTCACAATTCTAACGTATTAGTAAATAGTACTAGTAGTAGTAAATTTCGAGATCTCGTCTCTTCTGAGTAGGCGTACTCGGTAGTTTTTACTTTGACTACAGCGTATGTTCACTTAACAAAGAGACAATTTTACCCGTTAGCAAGGGTGACCTCTTTGGTATAATAATAATATTGTGGACTATCCAAATGTGCGCACGGAAATATTAGCGGTAAATCCCGCTAATATTTGCGTGCGCCTGATTCGGGCGGTCTAATATGATATTACTGTAGTAATATTCTACTATATTAAACTTATAGTGTGGGTTTAGTGTGAACTAGCGAAGTATAAAGCCGTTAAGCCGGCGATCAAATCCACTTTTATAGACGGTTTTAAAACCGACACGTTCGAATTATTTTCAGAAATATGTTCCGTGGTTATAAACTCCATTTTACGTGATTTTGCGTGATTCGAGGAATTTTAAATTTCCTCTTGTGAAAGAGAATGTGAACTCACATATTATTTTTAAATTCGTAAATACCTCGTTTTAAAAATGCGTAGCATCTCCTTCAGTTAAGGTTGCCGTCACCCAAATTCCCTTCGCCGGTCAGGCACAACAAAATTCCCGGACATTTGGCTGAAATGTGGTTATTTCCCCGGACACCTCTTAAACAGTATTTACGATAACGTCTTGCCAATTTTTGCTTTTCCAACAATGCTGCATGACTTAAAAGTTAAATTTCTCTCATCAAAATACTCTGGATTTCAACCGGACACTTTTCAAAAACCCGGCCGGACGCACCCCGGACGCCCTTCAAACTAGGACATATCCGGGAAATCCGGACGGAATAGCGATGGCAACCCTACCTTCAATCCACACGGTGCGTTGAGTCGACGCAGCGCTGCCTTTGCGTTGTTTTACATACAAAATATAATCAAGATGTTCACATGGCGCGCTGCGTCGCGCGTCGTCGCAACGCACACATGACGGACAGCCTTTGTTTTAGCCATAGACTTAATATATACTGTCCTAGCATTATATGTTTATGGTTTTAGCGATAGACTTAATATATACTGTGTTTTAGCTTCGTGCGGACAGCAGCCCCCGAGACGAAGCGGGAGGGGGTGTTGACGTTAAGACTGCTTCGTGGAGTGAGCACACTGAGACGGGCCGTGCCGGGGCTCAGCGTGCCGGGGCTCATCGCAAAAATCCGCCTCCATACAATTTGTATGGAAGCGGATGCGCGTATCGCACACTGTGTCGGGGCGCAGCGGATTTCCGCTTCCATACAAATTGTATGGAGTTTTATTGTTCTGTGGTCAAACGGCAGCGCTGCGTCGACGCAATGCCGATGCAGCGCACCGTGTGTACTGGCTCTTTTAAGCTTTTTCATGTTGCAATTGTGAACTAACTCGTGAAAATATTATTCAAGTAATAGAGAATCCCTTAAAAAGTCTATATTTAACACAAATACACTTACATTAAAAAGGCTAACCAACTATTTAGATCTACAGCGTACTTGTACAAAGGACAAAAGTACATTAATCAGAGACAAAAGTTTATTTTTAGGGTTCCGGACACAAAGGCTAAAAACGGGACCCCATTACTAAGACTTCGAGGTCTGGCCGTCTATCTGGCCGTCTCCAGGCTGAATCTCTCTGAAATTGTCACATATTGTGTATACCTGACATCTGCTGTAACAAAAATTCCAAAAAACAAATGAAAATAAATGTTTACACATTTTTTGCCTACTTTCGCTTTTAACGGTAGGGATCCCTTCGTACGCGAGTCCGACTCGCACTTGGTCGATTTTTAATATTTTATATTTATTTCCATTACTGCTTTAACATTTGCCAGACGTCTTGTAACTTTTTAATTTAGTATTTTTCAAGTCTGATTTCTATTTCCATTTGAACTTCCAAGTTCAAAGCATTTCACGCGGACGAGACCACAAAGCCTCGATATTTAATATTCAAATGGTGAATTGTTACTCCGTTTATTTGGGCAGGGTTGATTTAGTTCAAGTTGAAACATTCCTGTGGCTTATTAATGACTAGTGGGAGACGAGAGGCCGATTTTGGATGAAGCCGAAGCCGAAAACGTGACTCTCAATTCTCTCAAAAGATCTACTAAAAAAAATAAAAAATAGAACAATTTTTTTTGGTAAACATTCGAAGAAAAATGTTGATGCTTTTTTGACCGCCAGGTTGCTGACTCCGAAGCGCTTCGGGTTCTTATTAAAAACTGATTAACAATTTTTGCCCAGTTCACTTGCTGATACAATGCGGGAGTAGGAGCTATGTATATCTGGGCATGTAGACAAGTGGCAAAGCGCTAACCATGAAGCTACTCTACATTAGCTTCAACGCGCAAAAAAAGCAACGCTAACGCTAGCGCTAGCGCTACAAAATGTATGCGATTTGACATAAGTCATCGCTTCGCTAGCGAATACTAATGTCAAATTCATACATTTTGTAGCGTTAGCGTTAGCGTTAGCGTTAGCATTTTGCCACTTGTCTACGGGGGCAGTTGTGTCTTTTTCGTGCCTATCTGTCGTAGGTCAATGTTGTGAACTTAAAAAACCCTTATTTTAAAGTTTACTGTCTAGGAAAAGAGCCTAAGGCGAGTTTCCGGCTTCGGCCGATATTTTAGCCGAAACCGAGGGCTTAGACGAACAGCCGTAGTTTCTGTCGAACACTATTAATGACATCCAAATGGATGTAAAGCTCGTTAGCTGTAATGTATGCAATCTCGCCAAACGAGAATAAAGTTTATTCTTGGGAATCTTAGGATTAATATGCAATGGAAAATACTGCTTAGATTTAATCGGGTTTCTATTTTGGGAAATCAAACAGCTTGAAAAAGGAGAGCGCTTTTATTCGTAGCTATTTGGGATCGATCGTGTCAATTCGTCGCAAAATGAAATATGAACTGAATGCTTGGTCAAAAATTAAAATGCATTCGCTAGTTTCGATAGCGAAGTAAGATGTTAAAAATCGGCCAAATATAATTATTGAGCATTTTGTGAAAATTTCAAATGCCTGCCTACTGCCATTATTGATATCGAGCAAAAAAAACCAAAAAAAAAAACACGTTTGTTGAATGGAATGAAAACATTAAAAATACCTAAACTTTATTTTATTTTTTGTGTTTTTTGTTAAAGCGGCAACAGATTCGACATACTTCACAATTTGGGAAAATTTCAGAATTTTTTTAGTTCAATCAATCTTTTAGACAAAATTTTGTCTAAAAGATTGATAGTATTGATGACGATGAAGATATACAATGTAATGGAAACAGGTAATCCGTCCAGAAACATTCCACATCCATCCACATTTCTGTCAATACACCTTTGCATCGCTACAATTATACAAATTCATACAAAAGACCTACTGGGAACCGCGTGGCAAAAAGTAAAAGTCACTCTTTCATAGCCACTTCAGTTTTATTTAATTAATTTCTGTCCGTTTCTGCGCTGAAAATTGTCAGAATATACAGGTAAATGTTACGTACGTTTTGTAAATTGCTGTTTTTTATCCCGACGAAAAGGGAAATGTAACGTTTTAATCGTGTTGTATATTATTTTTAGACTACCTGATTCGGCAAATATTTTTTCTTTAATATACGGTATGGGAATACGCTCAAACCCACTGTTATTATTTCAGGCGAAGATCCCAGAAAAAATTCGATATAGCGCCATTTAGGACTGTGCGCCAATGAAAAAAATAGATGGTCCGATTCTTAGACTTACAGAATAAGCACATAAAAATTTAACACACCCTTCTCTCGTTTTCGAGGAGTATGACAACAAACACCGCGACATGAGAATTTTATATACAGACTTTAACGGAACAACGTGGTAATACTTTATGGCAGTGCTTCCCAACCTTTGTTAGCCACGGACCTCAAGGAGAAATCAAGCACAGTTTTCAAGGATAAAATAAACATTAAACAGCAAAAAATTCGGAGTATGTACGGTCCAGAGATGACACCGTGGATCCCCAAACACATATTCGGGTCCGCGCACCACAGGTTGGGAAACACTGCTTTATGGTTTGTATATATCCATTTCCCATACAATAAAGTTTACTTTAAGCATTGCTACTTTTACATGGAACTGTAGATATACAAGGTGTAACGAAAGTGATAATAATTCAGAATGTGTGGTGTGTATGGAGTTCACTGTGAAAATAGCAGCGCGGAAAGAGCAACATTTTTTTGTGATTTATATGGGCAAGCGCTACAGCGTCATGTCGAAGTTTCGCATAAAAAGTTTTTAAAAAAGTTTCACGGCTGCTACTTTCACAGTGATCTCTTTAACAGGGACCCATTCATATTACATACCCTAAAGTTTTATTACTTAATTTGTTACACCGTGTATAATAAAAACCCTCAAGTATTGTCACTTTATTGTGTTACAGCCTGTATAAGATATGGATATACAGGGTGTAAGAAAAATAAGTGATAATACTTTAGGGTGTGTACGTGTTCCTTGTAGAGAATTCACTGTGAAAGTAGCAGCGCTGAAAGACCAACAATTTTTTTCACTTTTGTATGGGGAAACTCGTGACGCTCAGTGAAAACAACACACAGTGAACTCTCTACAAGGAACACGTACACACCCTAAAGTATTATCACTTATTTTTGTTACACCCTGTATATTACCACATTGGCTTTCAAGAAAAAGCGCTGAATGTTTTCAACAACCACTCAAACCGGCCAGGGTATTTTTAACCATCGATGGGGCTATTTTTAGCTTGGGGGTCGTAATGATCACTTAATACTTAATAAGGTTATCCCAGGTACTTAATGTCACCCTCACACATAATGAGATCTACTGTTTACATTGTAACATTAAAGTTAAGTAACAGCTTGTTTAGACTGAGGGCCTTGTTCACCACTTTCTGATAAAGTGCCTAATAGGCTATTCACAACTTTTTTGACAGATTCTCCATACTTGATCTGTCAAGTTAATTGGTGGATAGCCTTATCAGGAAGTGGTGAAACAGGCCCTGGGAGTTCTAAAATTATTGATATTTAGTAATTAATAAAATTTTCATACTAAGAAATGTGCGATATACATTATTAAATATTTTCTGTTTTGTACTTGTGTGACAATATACAAATGCTTAGGAGCTAACTTCGGCATAGTGTGTTTAGACACTAACCGCCGTACTCAGAGACATTTAATTACGATTAATCTTCGATTTAATGAAGAGTTTGACAGATAATGTATGGGGCTTATGTCAAAATTTTGAATTAATTGCATTTAAGTAATCAAAGTTCCACTCTGAGTGCGGCAGTAAGTGTCTTATATATATATATATATATATATATATATATATATATACTTACAGCCTTACATATGAAAAACATAACCCTCTTTCTGCCTCAGTCGGGTACATAGCGGCATTAGACCGATAGCTATTAAGTAGTGGCCTACACAAGTGGTTGGCTGACTGCCAGCATACAACTATTATATCAAACGCCGCAGTTTAAGAAAATCTCTTTTTATTAGAATTATGCACTTCTACTAATAAAGTTTTTAAGAAAACGTAATATTGTGCTGGTATAGAAATCAGCAAAGTGGTACTAATTAAGTGTCCTGAATGTTATAAACGGAATAGTTCCCAATGGATGCATCTACCTTTGAAATAAGAAAAAAAAACCCACAGCCGAACATATTATAACCTCCTCGTTTTTTGGAAGTCGGTTAAAATGGGAATGAATATCATTATAGAGTACATAGCTATAATACAGAACTAGAGAAGAATCCATATTAGTTCATACTAAAGTAGGTAATAAATTACATTAAAAAAATTGCTCTGTGTAGTACTTTATTTTGTGTACCTATACTATAAGGGACACGTACAATATACCTAAAATATTATCACTTAGTTTTGTTAATATAAAAGTTTTATAGCCAGCTGGCGATAATAACATTTTCTCAATTTCTAGCCGCTAGTTTTTTATTTACGCACCACCAAAAATCCTACGCCTGATGAATTTAAACAGGGAGATGAAAATTTGTTGTAATTTGTCCTTGACCTTTATAAAAATTAGGAATACAAATTGACTATCATTACATGGCTTGTGCCGATTAAATAAACAATAAAAAATAATTTATTTAAACATCGAACATCGCAACGTTCAACTAGGCTGGCCGCATACACCCTTTTTCCGTATTCGATCTAATGTGGAATTACGATTTGGAATTCCGTAGCGTAAACGTTGGTATTTCACGCGCAAATGAAAAATTCGGTAAATGCATGGAATCGTTTTTTTCCGAACGGAATGAATCCGCACGTACGTTTCACGTATGTTTTACGGCGCGCGTGCGCGTGGAAAAAAACGAACGTACGCGCTAGTCTCACGAAATTCCGAGTAGACAGAATGTAATTGTGTTAAACTATTGAAACACTGATCAAAAACGCCGACTCATCCAGTTAAGGTTATTCAAAACTGACTTGCGATATTCAAACCAAATGCTTTTAAGTGGATAGACTAAAGTTAGTAAAACCTTTTTCTTTAACGGTCCTATTCCTATAAATATTTTAAGTACTTCTTTCTTTTTATGGTCTATGTTTGTTATTTTATTATTTCGCTGAAGAAACATAATATTACTAGCTTTGTCTCTTATTACAAGGATAAAAATAATAAATGCCTTTACCGATTACGACGTAGTTCAAAAAAGGTACCCGGTTCCAAGGATCTATAAATTTGACAGAAATGTAATCAATTCATTACACTATATTGGAACTTAAGCACATTAGATATTATTTAACTTTAATTTAGTTTATCGCCGTACTCAGAGACAATTTTTTTATTAATATAATATCTCCCGGACGACAATAATTCCATACACTTTTGTTTTCACAATAAAGATTAATTCGTCGTCATTAATTTGAAAAATATTTTTTTCAGCTTCGCCGAATTCATAAAAACAAATGCGGCAACACATAACGTGCTAGTGCGGGCTTAGATTATTTCAGTGCAGTCATTCAATCCAGCGCTGGAGTGAGCCAAAATCTTTTCGTTTTGGCTTCGTTTAAATGGAATCACCGATGAAAATGTATGGAATTGACATAAGCGTTCGTTAATATGACGTTGACGTTCGACTCGTCTTATGTCAATTCCATACATTTTGATCGGCAATTCTATTCTAAAACGAAAAAGTTTCGGCTAAATGACTTGGAATGCACTAATTTGCATTCCAGAGCATTCCAGGGGCCGTTTACTGCAATTATTCCAGAAGGAATCCTCGCTCGGCCATAAAAGACAGAAGCATGGATCAAAAAGTACCTTTTTTGTTTGGAACACCATTATTATCACATACCTATTAGGGGAACATCACGTTCATCAGTCATAATTTGACAGCATAATACAATTATTTGTACTCGTGATAAATTAGTTGGAGTGATGGACAGACATATCGATGAAGATAACTATCGATACTAGTAAATCGCGTGATTGAATGCCATAAACTACATAATAGGAGACCAGCGGGGCTAAAATGGTCGCTTTGAAGAATCATGATATGAATCATAACATGATTCATGTTTCTAAAATCGCAAAATGCAACTCTGCTTGCAATTCATTTCTGTATTTTTGTACTGATTTGACATTTGTCAGTTTGCCAGTTTTGACAATTCATTTGCTGAATTGATTAAGAGGAATTGCTATAAACTGTGGGGCTAAAATGGTCACACCATTTTAGCCCCACAGTTTATACCTTGAATTTTTATTTTTATTTTGAACGGCATAAGTCATAAACCTAAAAATAATCTGTGTTAAAAATGTGCCACATAATATTTGCCCAATAGTTGCCGGCTAAATATGAGTACATCATGCATGAAAGTAAAGCTGTGTTTCAGTTTTAAGGCATTCTAATATCCTTCCGCAAATTTTCTTGTTTGATTTGCAGTGCTTGATGTTCTTAGAAAATTTTCGGAAAAAACTGTACGAATAACCTGCAAACCTTCAAGAAAAGAGCGTATTCCCTCTTAAAAGGCCGGCAACGCACCTGCAGCTCTTCTGATGTTGCGAGTGTACATGGGCGACAGTAGTTGCTTACCATCAGGTGACCCGTTTGCTCGTTTGCCCACTTATTTAATAAAATAAAATAATAATAAAGTTACAATAAGGGATACAATCCATCATCTAATTCTCATTATCTTATATATTATTTTAAACCACAAATACATCGATAACAAGCTCAGCCCTACCACCGTCTATAAGATTAAGTAAGAGTCCAATTATTTGATATATTTTGCGAAGAAAAATAACCGAGATGAGCCGCTCAGTAATGTTGGGGGAAGAGTACGAGGGAAAAGATTATCCTCCTTTGTTTTTTCTTTTACTGCCATAATAAGAAAGACAGATTATTCGTGGCTTTTTGGTGTAGATACAGGTGCCTTATTGATTTAGGCTTTGGGTGTATTTGTACTGGTGACAGTTTTCTAGGTGGGGATTTTCTTGTCACAGTAATGTAGTTCTAACACCATTGACAAGTCTTGAGTTGGCTTAAGTAGTATTAATGCCTTTGTTGCAGAAGAACAAACAGTATCTTATTTATTTCAGGATCGATAGAACAAAATATATTATATGAATTCAGACCATAAAGTTAATATACCTAGCGGAATAGAGAAACAAAGGCCTGAGCAAGAGAGATGTCACCATCAGTACCTAACATTGCGTGGTAAAAAGAGACGTGTGATGACAGCAGCACTCTTTTTTTGACGTCCAGTCGGCACGTGCCACACGTTGACAATTTAATATCATAGAAATCATCTTCAATCATGCTTGTGTAAGTAAGTATACGTACACATATTTTTACACACAGATGAAACCAATTTCGGTTTCGCAAACGAAATATCAACAATATCGAGCTGTCAAAACAGCTCGATATTGTTGATGATTCCGCTAGGTAAGTACCTATATTAACTTTATGATTCAGACACGCCGTTTTGAGCTCTCACAAATTGTCAACCCAGTTCTATTAAGTATTAACTTTTTGGCAATTGACGTAACTTAATAAAACCTTGAATCTTTTGTGCCAATATGTAACAGCCTTCGTAGTCCAGTGGCTTAGACCACGTGGCTCAAACTCGGAGGTCGTGGGTTCGATTTATGCGTGAGGCGTCTTTCTATCGTCGCATACTAATATTATAAAAATAAAAAAATAAAATGTTAGTTTGTTTTAGTGGGTTTTTACCTATGTTAGTGTGGAGGTATAGGAATCATTTAAAAACTGAGTTACAATATAGCGAGCTTAAAGCAAAGTCAAAATCGTTAGATAGCCCATTTATCGAGAAAGGCTTATAGGCTATATTTTATCACGCTAAGACTAACAGGAGAATAATTAAAGTTTTTTAATCGGGACTTAACGCGACTTATTTAAGTAGTAATGCTACTACGAGTACATACTTTTTCTCGACGTTTCGGCCGTGTTGCAACGGCCGTGGTCACGAGGGGACTGCAGCAGCGCGACGTCTTCGTTTTCGTTCGATTAAAAAAGTTTAATTATAATGCAACGCGAAAGTTTAAAATGTTATCTTAATAACAGGAGAATGTGGAAAAACGGGTAAATTACTTGAAAGGGCTTATCTCGCGAACTACTGGAGCAATTTTTATGTTATTTGGCACAGATAAGAAGTAGACCACGTGAAGGATAGGCTTTCGATTTCAATCATTTTTTCAGTAGCTATATATTTTATAGATTATGTTAGATGTTTAGAAATTCCTGTACAAATTGGGAATGGTGCCGGGGCCTAGAATCCTAGATGATGCAACCATGAGTGACAAATCATAAACTTTTAACTATATAACTTAATATAAAATATACAATTTTATGTAGACACAGGTTCAAAACTACTAGATCGATTTTGATAGACACACAAAGAGTTGTTAAAAGCCATAAGCTACATTTATCGCAAAAAAATATTCAAAGCATCGTGACTCCACCTAAACATACAAAAGCCCTATTCTGTGATTGTAAAATGACGAACTCGGGGCTTGTTTAAACACTCATGGGACGAGAACACGTCAAGAATAGGGAAATGGGAAAACGAGAAGTGGGGAATTGGGGAAGTGGGAAGAGGGGAAGTGGGTATGAAGAAACGGCAGTCGAGGAATTTAAGCACTTTTGTTTGGAACGTTATGCGAGTTTATGCTTAGATCATAAATAGAATCCCAGGGTTTTCATAAATATTTATTTATATCTATATACCTGAATATAAATATAAAATAAGCGTATGTCTGTCCTTCTGCCGTCTATATGTTACTCTATTTCCTCCTTATACTTATACTGCTGAACGGATTTTCAATAATTTTGTATGGAGAATGGAGATACATACTTTAAAACCCAAGAAAGAAAACTTGATAGTATTATCCTAGAAAAATATAATAAAATAACTTGGATACTCATCCTTGTTTTTTTCATGAAAATATCACACAAAAAACACGGACTGTCTTTATTTCGACGTTCGATTTTTAAAAACAAGAAAATATTACCGTTCTGAATTCCTACTATGTTATTAGTTGGGTTAGCAAAAATCTTATTCTAAAATTCATACAGACCATACAGAACCCCTATAACCAGTAACGGTAAAAAAATCCGAAAGTGGCTATCGCAGATTTCCACTTCAGAATGTTAAGGAAAATCTATATTCAAAGTTTCTATCTCAAGGGTCGAAATCGTGCTATTTATACGTCTTATAAAAACCTCCTTTTAAAGACCCCACTTACTGTAAGACCTTGTTCAGAAAGTGCGTATTATTTCTGATTTTATAAATAAATAAATACGACGTGATTGTACCATCAGAGAAGTTGATTCCTAGGCAGATTCCTAGGGACCTATGTAGTTTGGCCGCGTTACGTCAAACTCATCCGACCGATCACAGCTAACACTGAAGTGACATAAGCCGACCAAATGACGTAGGTCCGTCAACTGCCTAGGAATCAACAGCCATGGCGAACCTACGCAATTCGGTCGGGTTATGCCAAACCCTGCCGGCATATTGTGACGACTTACATTGAATTGACATAATCCGACCAAATGACGAAGGTCCGTCAACTGCCGCCAACTTCTTTGATAGTTCATAGTCTAATAAGGCCTCTCTACGTTGGCCATTGATGGACAATATGGGTGACTACGTATAGAGGGGCCATATTCGTCTACGATTGTCCTTGATCGACGCTGACTATGTAGTTGTAGTAGTGTAGATGTAGTAGCTTCGCAATCGTGGCAATCTTGATTTTCCATCATGGCTAACGTAGAGAGAGACCTTGAAACTAAATGGATGTGTAGATCTATTCTATAAAAGGGCTTCCGGCGAATTCTGGCATCAATAGCTTTAATTTATACCTTTTCTGCATGAATATACCTCGTAAATAGAACCTACCTGGAAATGTTTTGACAGGAAATGGGTGTCAGTAAACCAATTGATATCGATAGATATTTTGTTGTTTTGATAGGAAATAGTGTCAATAATTCTGATGTCGATAGATTTGCTTGTTAACATTTAACAGGCTCCAAAACAATTTGCTGATAAGATGTAGTAGTTATTATGATAAAAATGATTATATTGTAGTCTGCCCACGATAATATTATAAATTATAATCATTCATAATAAAGAAATAATTAATAATAATAATAATAATAAAGTTTATTTGCAACTACATTCATTCATACATGGTGCAGATTTACAAGATAATATATAATTCCAATTAGCAGCCGCAAATTGGCTCATGCTCGGCATGTGCTGGTACACCCAGGGGCATATTCAGCGCCGGTCTTCCGCAAGAGCCATTGGTGACGACATGGGTATCACTATAAACCAAGTAGAATAGCTAGCAAACACTTTAGATAAATTAATAAAAAAATATTTCACAATGTTAATAAAATAAAGCTAACTATTTTTTTCTTAATACTAAAATGTATCGGGGTGGTACTACAAATAAAAAAATATGAAAAATCGACTTTAGTTCATTGTTTCAACTTAGGGCCATACCTCTTCGGGATGCCACGTCGACGTGGCCATTGACATTACCATAGTAACGTCTCTACCCCAAGCAGCAAAACAGTCGAATAAGGATTTTTTTACTCAGCCTTTAATCGTATAAGAGCCGGGTAACCGTTCATAAAACACCTATTTATCGTATAATAGCGGTTATCTCGACTATTTGGCAATATTTGCTAATGTGTGCTTTAAGGACGTCGAATAAACGTTTACAGCACTATGTTTTAGCCCTTTTACTCCACCTTTTAGCAGATGCTGAATTAATATGGCTAAAATACTCATTATTCGATCGTTTGATCTCTAACAGTCGTATAATAGCTGTAGAATAGATGATTCGCTGAATTGGGTGCTTTTATATAGCCGTTACTCAGCTATCTTTTATGTTTCTATAAAAGCTCTATAAACGCAATCGAATTGCTTATGGCAACATTGCTGCTGTTACTGCACGCTTACAGACTAACTCTTATAGTAGAATTAAAAACGTTCGTATAGGAGCTGTAGTGTAATTAAGAGCTGTTATACGATATTTACGAAGCGAACCCTAAATCCTGTTATCATGGCGACACCTTGTGCTATAAATGTGGTGACCAGCACTCTTACTCGACTTTTAATGGAATAAGTTAGCTGTAACTGCAACTAGATTATCAATGTGGACAATGGCAGTAAAAAAATATATTTTAAGTAAATTTAATTATATTAATTAGTCTTCAAATTTAAGAAAATAGGCAGCGCATGAATGTTTATGTAAAAATGCCTTTGGGTTTATCAATAAAGCTTGTTGCGCATGATGTTTTGGAGTAGCTACACGAACAGTAAAAATAATCACATATTGATTTCTCAAAAACTTGATAATATAAATAAGGATTGAGATGTAGTTTAATAACTATAATTTTTTTACATTAAATTTATGTAGCACACAAGCTCGCACTCTTTACAGCACTAATTTGTCGAGTAAAAGCATTCTATTCGCTGTTATAGAACTAAAAAGGAGAATAAAAGCAATTCGTCTGCTATTATAGCACACTTTATCTGTATAATAGCAAATCAATTGCGTTTATTGAACTAAATATCCTATATACGCATTTTGGTTACTCTTAAAACTCTTTTAGTGTTTTCTACCACTTTTACTCAAATCTTACAGCATCTTTTTGTTGCTTACTCAGCGCTTATTCCACTTTAATAGGACTTTAGTCTAAATAATTTGCGCCTTTTTCGCGTCGAGTAAACGTTTACAGCACTTTTACTCGACTGTTTTAAGAACTTTTATAGAACTTAAAGCGAAAACAAGAACGTGCTCTCGACCATTATAGCACGTCCATTTGCTGCTTGGGACGTCGCCGGCGCCAGCGTAGCCAACCTCGACCGCTCCGCATGCGGCGACTGTAATTGACGTTGCCAGTTGTTTGCACGTCTTTTTATCAATCAGTCGCTGATTTAAGTGACATCCTCAGATAATTAAACATTATTTCAAGGTATTTTCTTAAATATTCATAGAATTTAAGAAAAACACTGCTTTACGGCGTCGTTGAAACGCCAGACGTTTCCATGGTAACGTCACTGGCCACGTCGCCTTATTTATATTGCTTAAATGCAAACGTGTGTATTAATATCTATTTTATTTTTTAAGCCTGAACCGTTTTTTAGGAAATTTGTAATAAATGTAACTTTGAGTCCAGAAAAAGGATAAAAACAGTTTTTATTTAACGGGAAATTCCCGCGTGACAAATGAATTTATGCGACGAGAAACGTATTTCTAAATGTTTCTACATTTACATTTGTGTAACAAAGTTGTCAACAAAAAACTATTAACACATCAAAAATGAATTCCAATTATGAAATTCCCCGTTTTCCTGAATTTTCCTATTTTTTTTAAATCGCATCACGACTTGCACAGGACCACTCCTGTGAAATTTTAATTGGATTTGGTGCGAAACGAAGTTTGTAATAACACAGTCGTTGATATTTCATTTAAAATAGTTTACTGAACAAAATATTTGGAACTACATGACGCCGTGCCCGCAACTGCTCTGCCCCAAAAATCGTGTGTCACGCGGATACTGTACATAAATAGGCATCATAACTCATAAGTGTTTTTTTTTTCTTATTAGTAATTGAAGGACCTCTTAAAATAGAAACATCGGGGAAAGAATGACTCTGATAGCTTATAAATTAACCAAGATTTGACAATTCTAACATCACATAAAATAACCGTCCTATATTAACGCTCCATACAAAATGTTAGCTATTCTATGACGTCACGTCTAAGTAGTTTGTATGCATCGCGGCAGAACTTTGTTCGATAGCTACATTAAATATTGCGTTTTTGGAAGTGGTTTAATAACAAAAGTTGTTTTTAATTGCATAACTTATCGAGTGGTTAATAAATGTTAAGTTAATTAATTAAAAAAATATCGACTTGTCTTTCTTAATTTGAAGGCTTATAACAAAAAAAAATACAAAAGATAGCTAGCTGAAATTTTAGAAACACGTCTTTTTTACCGTTATTCTTTTATTTTATTAACAAAAATCGCTAATCTTTGATCTTGTCATCACCCCCATTAAGTTTATTCAGTTTATCTCTGATGTCAGCCTTTGCGTTGTGACATTTTTCCTTATGCCTTAAATCCACATTTAACTTTTTTCAAAAGGTGTCTGGTATATCAATAGAGTATAATATAACATAATCTCAAAAGTTCAAACCGAAACGAATCCAGGCACGACTTAATTTAAGTAGCGTAAGCATGGGCGTACCCAGGTAGGGGCAGGGGGGGTAGCTCCCCCCTAGAAGATAAAATAAACGTCAATTTTCCAGGCAAGTGAGAATCAACCAGAAAAACAACCATTAAAATGTCCCGTAGTATATTAGATATTAATAGAAGATTAATTAATAAAAGTATGATTTTTATTTCAATACACCAGACCGACCACCTTATCTATGAGCTTGAGGGAGCCCCCCCCCCCCTTGCTGAAATCCTGGGTACGCCCTTGAGCGTAAGCATTACTTAGTTGTTACCCAAAAGACACACATAGCTGAGAAGGCGCATGTACTATCAGAGAAGTTGATTCCTAGGCAGATGGGAGACCTACGTAGTTTGGTAATGTTATGTCAAACCCAGCCGACGGATCACAATTAACACTGAATTGACATGATCCGACCAAATGACGTTGGTCTGTCAACTACCTAGGAATCAATTTCCTCGATGGTACCTGCGCCCATAAAAAAAATCAAAGTCTTTGAATGAGTAAAAATACAAGATATAGAGTGCCTACAAAAATATATATTTTTCAATATGAGTGTCATTTTAAGTAAATGTAGTGTGTACAGTGTACAATGTACACACTTTATGCCATACGCTAAGTACGTACTTATAATAAATTAATGTTCTGATGATGCATGTTTGCAGTTTCCAGTTTGCATTTACATGATATTATAAAGATGATGTATTATGAGTAAACATTCTGAATGAATTAACTAGCGGCTATACAGGCTGTAACAAAACAGAGTCTTAATAATTTACGGTGTATATGAGTCTCCGTATAGAGTTCACTTTAAAAGTTGCAGCGCTAATAGTGTCACTTTTTAAATTGTTGTATGGGCAAATTCGCTCTATCAGCTCTATTATTCTATTTACGTACAAATTTCTGTTATGAAATTAAGGAAACGCGTTGAGCGTCGATAAGCGAAGTCGACTTCCGGCATCGGTCGCAAACACTTGTGGTGAAGCACCAGTATTTTTACTTTACTTTGTTTTTAAAGCTATTAAGTACTAAAAATAAATAATAAATCTAGCATATCAGTCCATATCCTTGGGAAATTTGACCCAGAATATCTCTGAGAAAATTGCTCTCAAGATAAAGCGTTTACTGGAATGACCCCTCTTAATCTTTGCCCACTCATTTCACAGAGACAATTCGGAGCAAAGCCATTTGTAAACCCATATTTTTAGCCCTTAGGATAAATAGATGTATCAATGCACACCGCATTGATACATCCATTTATCAATTTTTGACATTTCAACTGTCATTTCATTCAATAGATGTTTTCTTTATCACTTCTTTATCGAATAGCCGACCAAAAATGTATTGACATAAACGTTTGATATATAATATAGTCGATATTCGACTTATGTCATGCCAAGACTTTTCAAGACGTCACGAATACTGGCCAGTATACTGAGTTCGATTTCGGAACACAAGTAATATTCCTATATTCATTAATCACCTTTTAATTGGCCACAATCCTCTTACGAATCGGAATCATTATTTCCCGCGAGGTACAGAGTAATTAAAATCAGAGACAATTCCAAGATGATGAGACTAATGAACTTCCATGTCGGTGCGGGCTGCACTGCCAATTATTTTCCACCGCGGAAATTGATACTTGCAAAGCCGGGAAGTTGGCAACAATTTTCAGGGTTCCGTATAATATTGTGGCGGTACCCACAATTTGCCTAACATTCCTGCATCGCGCTATCGAAGTTTCGGAGAACGGCAAGATATATACAACGTCTGAAATGACGTCAGTGGGCTTCGGCCTGACCGAGCATGCTATCTCTCTCGGTCGGAAGATCTTCCTTTTCGGCCGCCACTAACAAGGTTAAAATATCTACCGATACCTAGGTCCGTGCCGATACCGAATAGAAATTATAGAGTTCTATGAACAACTGAGCGGTTTTAAGGTTCCGTTCCCAAAGGCTAAAAATGGAACGTTATTACTAACATTCTGTCCACCAGTCTGTCACGCTTTCAACGCCATCTGTCCTCCTGTCTATTACCAGCGTAGCTAGCACGGGGTTTCCCAGTCGATTCTTCGGAAGAAAGTAATGGCAGTTTCTTTCCCATGTCTACATATCTTATTCCCGAGCATGGCACCACCCATCGACTTGAGTTTCAGTGGACAAAGACAAGAAACTCTTTCCATAGCAACCAAGAAGTTTATAGGGTGTAAACTTCTTGATAGCAACCATTAAAGCAACGGCATTTTTTTTTTTTTGACATTTAGTTTCTTGGTTCTTTTTTTTTAATTATGGCACCTCGGCTATAAAACCATGGCCAGTGTCGAGTAAATGGTGGCAAATTCAAAAAATCGACGTGTAGAAACCTTGTCTATAGCCAGAATTATAGTTTTGATCTACGAAATACGAATAATAAAAACTAAGGAACTTTATTATTCGTAGTTTGTAGATCAAAACTATAATTCCGGCTATAGACAGGGTTGCTATACATCGATTTTTTGAATTTGCCGCCATTTACTCGACACTGGCCATGGTTTTATAGCCAAGTGCCATAATAAAAATAAAAACAGAATCAAGAAACTAAATGTCAAAAGCGGATCGTCATGCTTGACTTATAGATTTTCAAAAGCGAAAGATATCGAGATAGGAAAGAAACTTTTACTCCAATGTTTTTCCGGTAAAACTGTCAAAATTTAGTTTCTTTCGTTTGTCTACGTGCTTGTGCTAGCTATGCAGGTCGTGTCTCAATAACTGCTATAGCTAGACGGATAAAATTATGTAAGTATTTATGTTGCCGCTATAACAACGAATAAGTACTAAAAACAAGGTCAAGTCACACCGTTAGTTGTAACGGTTGTAAGTTGTTACAAGACGTAAAGAGGAAATAAATAATAACTAGCTATTTGACCAAGCTTTGCTCGGTATTCGATAAACAATAATAAAATGACATTTTCTATAAACGATTCCTAGCTAGATCGATTTATCGCCTCCGAAACCCCCTATATACATGAAAATCATTGGAGCCGATTCTGAGATTCCAATTATATATACACATATATACAAGAATTGCTCGTTTAAAGATATAAGATACAATAAAGGTGAATATGCTATGGTCGAAAAACATGACGCGATGCTTCGGCTCTGCCCAAGTGTGAGTTGAGCCAATCATTACACTTCTCATTACTACGACACTTGATCTTGAAATATTTCAAGGTCTTCTGTAAAATTTAAGTCCCAGTATAATCTAAGTAACAAATTACCAACATTTACTTTCATTGCAACATTAGACTTTATTTATTGATAACTAAGTCTTTCGTTAGCCCGAGACAAATATATTCATAGACTTAATGGTCTAGACTCTAGACGTATTAATTTACTGGTTTATGAAAATAATAAGTATGAATAATAGTTTGAGAAGTATTTAAAGCTATGTATTTGTTTCGGCACCAAGAACCGAGAAAGTACGGTAATGATTTTGAGTCCTATTAAATGACTCCCAAAATATGAATTACACTTTGTCATACATTATTTTTGTACCACATCAGCCCGGCCGCACATTGTCCGAATTCTGATCAGAAACAGTTGAATTTCGCCGGATCGCCACCTTGCACACTATCCGAAATATCCTTCCGGCGAGTTCGAGCTCACTCGGCTCAGTACAAAATGTAAGAGACAGCGCGGACGTTCAACTGTTTCTGATCAGAAATTTCGGACAATGTGCGGCCGGGCTTAATACTTTTTACAGATCTGGACAGTTAGTCAAGTTGCATTCGATAATTTCGACTGTTTTAAAATAAGAAAAAAAATGGCATAAAGCTGCCGCAAATCGCAAATGTCCTATGGTAGTAGCTGGCAGCAGTTTCTGTTTAGACTCTAGATTAACACATTAGCAACGCATACGTTTGGCTTGAAATAGTGCAATGTTCCCGTGGGATACTTTTTTTTCTTATTATGGCACTTCGGCTATTTAACTATAATTATCGAGTGTCGAGTATATTATGGCGAGAAAACATTATTCTATAATACAATTTTCAGTATCATTTTTCTATATTGTCAGGTTTAAAGTTTAGTCAAAGTAAAAGTCAATATAGTCAAGAAGTCAAGTCGGTCGATTCAGTAAAGTAGTAGAACACTTTACTGAAACTTTCGATGGAGTTTTGGAGGGAACACAAAAAAACGTTTCTGGATATTGCATCACTTTCCTACACTTGTGCACGATAACGAATATCTAATGGTTAATATCTTACCAATATACATTAAAAACCCAGTTAACACAATTTTAGGAAAATAATACAAAAACACAACATCACTTTTTCACATTTCCGGCAAAACTCCGTGGGATATTTTATCCTTCTAATCTGAGAGAGCTTTAGGAAAAGCTAGCCACAACTAGTAAGAGAGAAATTATGAACAGGATCCATGTTCTTTATCTTTTAGTTACAGGATGGCGTTGAAACGCTCTCAACCGCATTGTTCATTGTGGGGGCTGAGAGCGCAGCTCTGATGTACAATTATTACTATAATGAACAGTAAAAGTACATTTTATTTTTTGTTTTGATATCCTTTTAGTGCACGAAGTACACTGTAGAAACTTAAAAAGGTTTACAAACCTTTATAATATTATGTAACTAAGTAGGGCGAGCAATTATATTGCGCAATATAATGTATTGTGTAATATTACTGTCCGTCCTAGACGGGACCTGTTGATACTGAACATCGCGTGCCTTCAATCTCATTGTGAAAGAAACTGTTCAATAAATTTGAAGTGTGATATTGCATAATATTATACAATAATTGACCTTCTAGGGGCCGGCTTACAAAAACATGAACTCAGGACAGAGCTTAATTTTTTTTTTTTTAAATAAGGGGGCAAACGAGCAAACGGGTCACCTGATGGAAAGCAACTTCTGTCGCCCATGGACACTCGCAGCTTCAGAAGAGCTGCAGGTGCGTTGCCGGCCTTTTAAGAGGGAATAGGGTAATAGGGGAGGGTAGGGATGGGAAGGGAAGGGAATAGGGGAGGGTAGGGAAGGGAATAGGGTAGGGGATTGGGCCTCCGGTAAACTCACTCACTCGGCGAAACACAGCGCAAGCGCTGTTTCACGCCGGTTTTCTGTGAGAACGTGGTATTTCTTCGGTCGAGCCGGCCCATTCGTGCCAAAGCATGGCTCTCCCACGTATAAGTTTTTGTAATTGGCCTTGTACCATGAAACTGTTTTGAGACTCAAATAATCGGACGAGAATGCCGCGTCCTACTATAACAAACGTGAAATGACGTTGTTAGAGCAGGACGCGGCATTCTCGTCCGATTGTTTGAGTCTCAAAACAGTTTCGTAGTAGGCGACTGTTTGCCATGAAGAAGTTAAATAGTAACTATAATTTATGTGACATGAAAGCAACGCCTCTACTAAACAGTTAACTTCTTGTCATCAAAAACTCACACTCAGCAGCCCGCACAATGGCTTTAGGTTACCAATAAAACTCACTGAACCAATACCTCATAATTAAATGCGCTAATGAGCCATTAATCATCATAACTCATCGGTTCCCCCCACTCCCCCCTTCTCCCTAGGTCAATAACCCCAGCTCCGAACTGTCTATTATGCCACATGTTACGATGCTTGGGACAGGTTTGATGACGTCATAAAGTGCGTCATTACATCGTCATTTAATGACGGAAATCGGAATGTTCCGGACCTACAGGAGGTTGCTTATTATGAGTATGTTGCGATATCCTTGATGTCGTAAAGTTTGTACGCAAGTTTGTTTGTCTTTCACGTAGCAACTATTGAATTGTTTTGAATGATATTGGTAGCTTAAGATTGTTACAAACCGAAACTAAAGGTGTTACAACCGTAGCTTAAAAGTGGCTTGTTACGATTGTAGCTTGAGGGTGCTAAGACCGTACAGCTTGTAGGTGCTACGACCGTAGCTTGAAGTGCTACGACAGTAGCTTGAAGTGCTACGCCAGTAGCTTAAAGTGCTACGACAGTAGCTTGAAGTGCTACGACCATAGCTTGAAGTGCTACGACAGTAGCTTGAAGTGCTACGCCAGTAGCTTAAAGTGCTACGACAGTAGCTTGAAGTGCTACGCCAGTAGCTTAAAGTGCTACGACAGTAGCTTGAAGTGCTACGACCATAGCTTGAAGTGCTACGACCGTAGCTTGAGGGTGCTACGACCGCAGCTTGAAGTGCTACGACCGCAGCTTGAAGGTGCTACATCCGTAGCTTGAAGTGCTACGACCGTAGCTTGAAGTGCTACGACTGTAGCTTGAAGTGCTACGACCGTAGCTTGAGGGTGCTACGAGCTAGATAATCATAGAGCGTGAAAGTTCTATGATTATCTAGCTCGAAAGCTTTTGCTTTAAAAATATTGATAAAACCTTTACAAAATAATATTTTCACAATTCAACTAGAGCACAGTCATATAATAAGCTCAAAATAAACTGGCATTTATCATTCGGACGAGTCACTTGAGAACTGCATCTCAAATTTTTCATTGTTGGTATTCAAATGTAAATCCAAGAATATTGTTCAATGTTTACGCTCTGATTATTTCGTATATTTTTCTTTATGCATCAAAACTGTCTGCTGAGTATTTCATTTAGTTCTAAAATTCATTTTTCTTTATATTTTTAAATGCAGATGGCACTCAAAATCACCATGTACCTTTAATTATTATGATTTTGTAATGTATTTTTTTATTTATACTATTTGTTCTGTAAATGGCTTCTCGTTACATTTTGATTGTAGGTAGGTTTTGTCAGTAGGCACTGAAGCTACTGTACTGATTTTTCTTCCGTCGTGTGATGCATTAGCCTTTTTTAGCATTTAGCATTTTTCATCGATTTTATCGATCGATATTGTATACCTGCACACAGATTAGTGTTGTTCCACGTATCGATAAGATAGGCACTAGCGCAACAGCAATTGTAGTGATGGGATTTCAATCATCGAATATTAAGTGGTCGCTGTTAAGCATTTGTGTATTAAGTTATTACTTATTAGCCCACAAAAAATTGGGTGTTAAGTTATGAATGCAGTTATTCATTCATAACTCAATACGTATTTTTTTGTGGGATGATATACAATGCTTAACAGCGTCGGACGCTATTAAGCATTTGTGTAAAGATGCCAAAATTTGTATTCTTCTACCATCATGACTGTGATGCATCACTGCATCAGCCCGTTTTTTATATATCAATATTTTATACTTGCATACGGATTAGTGTTGTTTCGCGTATCGATAAGATAGGCATTGACGCGACACTAATTATAGTGATGGGATTAGCGCATCGCTTGTCGATAAACCGACAAAGTCGCAATAAAACTTTACGGCGCCCTTCCGTGATTACAAACTGTCATTAACGGCTTGACACACTTCGCGTAGGTTCTGAAATAAAACTCAGTTTATATTCAGTATATTATAGGGTGTGCATATTGTATCACGTAGGGTCTATTTATACTAGCGCAGAGTCGAAGCGCATCGAAGCGAATTATTAAAACTGAATATATCAAATTCAACCTTAACTCCAAAGCGTTAACGCACTTTATTACTTCTGAGAATTTAAAAAGGCGCGCGGATTCGCGCGAATTCGCGTCAATGCGCCCGACCAACGCTGATTGACCTCGCAGAAGTAATGTATACTCTGGAGCTAAGTTTGAATTTTTTGTGTTCAGTTATTGGGAATTCGCTTCAATCCGCTTCGACTCTGCGCTGGTATAAATTGACCCTTATATAGAATTCACTGAGAAAGTAGCTGGAAGTCTTTTGACTTCTATTGTTCTTCTATGTAAAACACCTAAACGTTATGAATTGAATGAAATAATACATATTTTTAAAAATTAATAAAGGAACTCTTTACAAGGGATACGTACAAAACCCTGGTGAGACAAGTGTGACGTGCTAATATGACATCCCAACTTAGAGAGTCATATGTACGTCAATAACCTGGCGTATATTTCGCATCGAATAATTAATATTATGGCGTCATATTATGTCATGAGACAGTATACTGGTTTATATTTCGGAACTTGCCCTTCGTGTTGCGTGAGTGGCAGTCGTGACTGGTGACAGTTGGGTTTTGAGAAATCCCACACTAGGGCCAAATGGCTGAATCAAGGACATTATATTGTATGCTAATAATTTCAATTTGGTACTTATAACGCCTTTTGTATACTCATATTATAACACCGATTAATTAAATTCTAAACATTTTACAAACAAAGAAAAAACAGCGAAAAATTATTGTCTGCTATCTTGAAAAAGTCAATTGACAAACTAAAATAGCGACAGTGAATAGCAGGGCGACACGATTACGGTCAAATACTGTTTACTATGAAATCATATTATGGCGTGGGACACGCGGCAGCGACGCCATGGTGTGATGGGTCACACGTGAAGTGTCGCGCAGTGTCGCCTAGTGCGGTCTCACCTTTAAGGTACGCGCACATTTTTCATACAAGTTTTATGACCGATTGCTCGTTGGGTCATAAAACTTTTATAAAAATTCGGCCCTACCCGCTGCGCCCCGTCACAATATGCGCGTACCTTAAGTTTAACTTTTCTCTCTACTATAAATGGTCGAGAGTGCATAACAAGACTCGACATAACTCGATGACGGCGGAGGAAACGCGCAATTTTCTCGCGACCATCGATTGAGTTAGACCGGTCTTCCCCATCATTTATTTCAGTATGACATCGATGTACCATATAGGGACATCGAACTTATTTATTTTATTTCCTTTTTGAAGATATTACATAGAATGAATCAAGAAATTCCGTACCGAAAATAAACCTAAGACTCGCCTTACGTCGTTTTAATTCGGCAGACTTCAGCGAGGTGTTTGTGTGTATGCGAAATCTCAAATCATGTTTCATGGTTCAAACACTGTATTTTCTTATTTTTAGCGTAATACCTAAGATCAAATATTAAAAAATACGAGTTGTGTATTAATAATATTCAAACATATTTGGTCACTCGGCCAGTAGACAATCACAATGGTAGCCAGAATGCGACGTTCATATCAAGTATATCAATGTCCGTTTATTAGACTTGAATCTCTAATATTTACGAGCGAAAGGGTTACAATGTTATTGTATTATCAGATTTAATGTCTAAATACATGATGTAATTTTAATATGTGACTACTGCAGGACACGACGTGTAATTTTCCAATGTTGCAAAAATGGCGTTGCTAAAATATAACAATTAAAATATACATAACATTCTTTAGATTTAATTTCATAGTCCTAGGACAATAATATAATATGACTCGGTCTAAATTCTAGATTTTAGAATAAGGATGGAGTTATAATACCTACATCAAATAGAGGACAAAAGTTTAGTACAAGTTCCTAGTGGTTTTTTTTATTGGCCTGAATCTGTGAACAATTTTGGATGAAAACTGTATGAGGCATCAATATTGCGTCTTATCCTTAACTCTAATAATCTCATACAGACAAAACGTTTGTATAAAACCTGTTAAATCAAGAAATCTAATCGTTCCTCGGACGCAATAAAACACTTAGCCGTGACAGTGATGAAAGTGCTGATTGACTTCGGGAGTCTGGGCAAACGAAATAACGCCTCTGTTGTTATTACTCATTGATCGAATTCCAGCAGGAAGAACTTTGATGTAGGGAACGTGCAGGAACTATAGGTGTTTGTTTATTTATTACACGTTTTGAATTTGTGACACCAGTAGAAACTTTCTTTGTACAAGAAAACGTGCAGGTATAGGCGACAACAAATTTCAAAACTAATAATTAGTTTAAGGAGAAGGGCTTGGTTGAAAGGGTGCGTGGTTTCATAAAACTGCATATTTTTTTTATTCATTATAATTTAAATATAAATTAAATCAATCCGAATCAAACCAGTGTAGCAATAATTCTGTATTATAAGGCTAAATTAAATGCCACATCTCACTGCAGCAGACTCCAAAACACACACACACACACACACACACACACCGATCAGTCATGTTTTGTCCAAATAAACACTTTTTCACCAGCTGTGAACGAGAGAACGAGTGAATGGAATTATTTTGTCACATCCGACCCGAATCCGGCCTCATCTTTCATTCATTGTTGGGTTCAAAGTTTTTTGGAAACCGTAAATATAATCCCGGCTTCCGAGTTGGTTTTAAACAAGTTATGTTTAATACAATTGAGTGAATTATTTTGTTACTTACTAGCAAACCCAGCAAACATTGATTTCACATACAATACGTTATTAAATCACGGATTGATCGTATATGGGTGAAAATTTAGAATTACTATAATTAACTACTTTTCAAAGCTGAATCCTGAAAAATAAAAACAACAAACTGTTCACAGGTTGAAATAGCCTAAAGCATCGTTTAACAGTCAAAATGAGAATTAGACTTTACTCGATAAGGGCGCAAAATTCCAACAAAATTGGTTCAGTCGTTTCTTTTCTTCTCGCGTCGCGGTGATGGCAACCAACACCGCGACACGAGAATTTTACGTACTTAAAATAAATAAGAAGACATAATATTATGACAATATAGCAATGTTATAATGTCTGTTAGCTACGAATTATAAAAACTAAGGAAACGTAACTCCCATACTTCAACCGTTTTGAATTTGGTTCCTTTTCGCACACAAAAATATGACTATAGCTACGAAAAACGTGTCTAAACACACTAGGCCGAAAATATGCGGCCGAAGTTCGGCACGATTACGTCAGCAATGTGCTACGCATACAATATAACGCGACGTAATTTCGAAATGGTATGTCATTGGTAATTTAAAATACATAATTGCATGCGTAATCTTGTCGAACTTCGGCCGCGTATTTTGCAGCATAGTGTGTTTAGACTTTAGACACTGACGCTCAAATTTACGAAATAAAGCTATTGACAATAGTTATTATCACCTCTATAACTACACAATTCTTGCATGTATTCGGGTCTCTTTTTGCGTAAAGTATGCATGTATTCGGGTCTCTTTTTGTAGCTCGCGGAATATAATATTTTTTGACACAGTTAGGGCCGGGACACAAAAACACGATACGACGTCGTGTCGTGCCACGTCCACGACACGGCGTCGTTTCACGATGCGACGTCGTGTCGTGGGAATCTACGACGCGCGTCGTAAAAAAGTACGACACGACATCGTACGACGTCGCGTCGTAGAAACTCACGATGTCGCGTCGTAGAAACTTACGACAGTTGTATTCAAAATTCAATGAAGGAGTTTCTACGACCCGACGTCGTGCCGTGTACCGTGGCACGTCACGATGTCGCGTCGTTGTTTTTTACGATGCTCATCGTGGATTCCCACGACACGACGTCGCATCGTGAAACGACGCTGCGTCATCGTACGACACGACGTCGTATCGTGTTTTATGTCCCAGCCCTGTCTCTTCCTTAGTTTTATTTCTCGTAGGTTATGGGTTATAATATTTTTGGTCATTTTACTACGATAGTACTAAAAGCTTTTAATTAAATAATGTAAAATTGGAAGTCATGTTTTTTCAATTAAGTTTTCCATATTAATTTTCTTCGGTAATAACTTAATTTGGGGGCGTTTAATGACATCGATGCAGCCTGCACTCTCAAGAGATACGTTCGTTAACGTTTACAATCATCATCATCATCTTAACCCATGCATTTTAATCCATACTAATATTATAAATGCGAAAGTGTGTCTATCTGTTACGTCTTCACTCCCAAACCGCTGAACCGATTTTGATATTTGCTGTAGACCGGGCAACTGTTGTTTGGAAAATGTACGGTTTCCGTGAGATAAACGAATTTTGGCACAACGGAGTTGCGGGCGTCATCTATTAAGGTGACGCCGCGCTAAAGTAAAAAACCATGTTGGATATGTTTTAATAGATTGCTTGTTTTCAAAAAACAAGCAATGGAACAGCAAAAAACCGGCCAAGGGCGAGTTGGACTCGCCCATGAAGGGTTCCGCAGCAACAATAAGGTTTATTTTTATGAAATTAAAAGGATTTTGATTCATTTTTATATCTCAGTTGATATAATGAAAGTTAATTAAAGGTTTACCCACGGAGCTAATAGTTTACCATTTAAGGCGTATAAAAAAAACTGTTGAAATGGTTTTATGAATATTAAATAACTTTTACTATAATTTTTGAATATCTTTATTCCGGACACACGTTTTGCAAGGGAGGCAAAAATGCAAGAGAACAGATTAAAAAACTATTCGACCATAGTGATAAGCACAGATACAAAATATATTTCTCTACACAGTACTACAGACAAACAAATGGCGCTAGTTGCCTCATTAACTTAAACTTATTAAATTATAAGATTATAATATTTACCAATTTACAACACGCCTCCTTAAATTTATAATCTTATAATTATTTATCTTAATAATTACAAAACCTCTTATTTAATTTATGACCTTTCCCTTACAACCTTTATATATGTTTACTGAATATTATTATTATTCTAAGCATAGACTTAATATATACTTATGATTCTAAGTACCTTTTACAAAACCTTTTTCTAAAAACTTTTACAAAACTAAATGAATCGTAACTCTAATCTGTTTTTAATAAATTTTGTTTTATCCAGACTCTTAGTTAACATATCTGCAAAGTTAAATTTTAAAAATTTAACTTTGCAGATATGTTACGGAAAATTATAATATCTATAATTTTCTTTTTATAGTTCTCATTTACATAATGATATTTCACTTCAATGTGCTTTGAATTTTTTGTAAAGTTACCATACTTAGCTATTGCTATTGCACCTGAATTATCTACATACAATTTTATAGGATTACAAAATTTAACATTAAATGATTCACTTAGCAAGTTTCTAATAAAAATTATTTCTGTCACTGCCTCAGACATAGCAGTATACTCTGCAAAAGTTGAGCATTTAGTTACTGTATTTTGTTTACGGGTTTTCCAAAAAATTAAGTTTCCAAACAATCTAATTACAAAACCAGTTGTGAATTTTCTATCGACATTGTCTCCTGCATAGTCAGAATCTACCATACAATCCAATATTTTAGTATCCACATTATCATAATATGTATGTTAACTTTAAATCCTTAGTCTTATACAAATATTTTAAAATTCTCATTGCATATTTGTAATGTGTTTGATTATAGCAACTTTGATATCTACTCAAATAATTAACACTGTACGCTACATCTGGGCTTGTGCCTGTACTAATATACAATAATTCGCCTATTATATTTCTATACTTAATTCTTTCATCCTCCCTAGCTTGTTCTAATTTTAAATTTGTCTCCATTGGAGTATCGTACAACTAAGTATTTTTTAAATCATATTTTGCAGCCAAAGATTCAATATATTTTGTTTGGTTTAGAGTCATTGTACTTTTATCATCGCTATAATCAATATCTATGCCAACATAGTTTTTAATTTTCCCTAAATCCTTCATTGCAAATCTTTTCATTAAACTAGTTTTAACATTTTTAATTTTGTTTTTATCTTTACAACAAATTAAAAATCATCAACAAATAATAAAATGTATATTGGATCTTTGCTTGCTCTATTAACATATAAACAGTAATCATAGTTACTTCTAACAAAATTTAATGTGGAAATAAATTTATCAAAACACTCATACCACACTCTAGGGCTTTCTTTGAGACCATATAGTGCCTTTTGCAATTTGTAAACTTTATTGTCGCCTGTTTCATAACCATATTGTGGTTGATTTATATATATTTCTGACTTTATATCAGCATTTAAAAAAGCTGTTTCAACATCCATCTGTACACAAATAAATTATTTTTACAACTGTATGACAATAAAATTTTCAATGTTTGCATTTTTCCTACTGGTGAGTAAACATTTTCGACATATTCATTTTGTTGAAAACCTCTTACAACTAATCTAGCTTTATAATCATTATTTTCTTTTCTTCTAAATACCCACTTTACATCGATAACCTTTTTATCTTTTGGCTTTTCAACAATTTGCCAAGTATTATTTTTATTTAAGCTATTTATTTCTGATTCCATGGCCGTTTGCCATTTTTTACAATCACTGGAGTTTACCGCCTCCTCAAACGTATTTGGTGCATTTGCATCAATATAATTAATATATATGAAATGTGAAACTAGGTTGCCATATCTAGAAACTGGATTTCTCTTTCTTTTTTTCGCTTCTTCAACATCTTTATCATTACAATCACTTAAATTATTATTACTATTATTTAAATTATTATAATTTTCTAAGTACTCCAAGGAATTATTAGAATTAGTCTCATCTGCATCTACATAATTTTCATCGCTTTCATAATTTATTTTAACTTTTTCATCAAGAGTTTGTTCAATTTCAAAATTATCATCTGTCTGATCATTTAGTTTTTCTAAGCATATTAGTTCAGTATTTTCTTCAATTACTTTTACATGCCGAGCATTAATTATTCTATTGTTTAATAGAACTCGATAACTATTTTCATCCACCCACTAAAATTCCTATTTGTGCTTTATCATCCCATTTACTTTTTCTTAAAACTTCAGGAACCCTGACAAAAACTCTACTTCCATAAATTTTTAAATGTTCAACATTTGGTTTTACTTTAAAAAATATTTCAGGGGTTTTATTTTCTACTGTGTTTGCAATGGTTCGATTCTTTGAATATGCTGCTGTCTTTATAACCTCCGGCCAATACCTTCTGTGAATTTTTGCTTCTCTCATTAAACACCTACCTATATCCATAGCAGACCTATTATATCTTTCCGCTACTCCATTTAATTCATGGACGTAGGGTGGACATGGCAATAACTCAATACCCTTTTGCTTTATAAAATTATAAATATCCTTGTTCATATATTCTTTACCATTATCACACTGAATTTTCTTAACTTTTTTTTTGAGTTTATTCTTTACTAAATTTACAAATTCTATAAAACAATTAGCAACCTGACTTTTACTTTTAATACAAAATATCCTTGTGCATTTACTATAGTCATCAATGAATGTGAGAAAGTATTTTTCTCCGCCATAACCAGTGGTGTTATGTGGGCCGTTCAAATCCGTATGAATTAATTCTAAAACTTCAGAAGTCTTTTTTCTGTTATTTTCAAAAGGGACATTCAAAAGATTCATTTTACTTTAAATACAACTCGAGCATTTCATTTCTGTGCTTTCAATCTTATCAGGCAATCCGTCGACTAATTTATTCAAATAATGAAAATTTACATGACCGAGTGCCCTGTGCCATTTCTCTTTCTGAGTTAAATTTACAGAATGTGCATACATTTCCTTTTTAGTTACATAACCTTTTATAAAGTACAAATTATAAATTTTTTCAGCAACAACTATTAATTCCCACCCAATAATCTAATCCACTAAGAAATCCACTAGCCACTAAAACCATTTTTTCCCGCCGAAAGGTACGTCTAAACCACCAGATCTAGTGGAAATTCCACTAAGACTGGGTTGCACCAGAGGCGTGGGTAAAGTTAAAGTTAAAGTTATAGTTAAGGTAAATTTAACTTTAACTTTAACTTTACTTTTAACTTTGCCCGGAGAAATTGACAGATGACAGCTGATCCAACAAGGTTATACATGCGCGTGGGTGGGGGCGCTGCTGGTAAAGGAGAACTGTCAATAATTGCGGTTTTTGTATGATGACAGCGTTAGTTCCTTTTTACGCCACATGCATTTAAAACCTTGTCAAGCTCTATGGTTATAGTTAAATATGGCGTCTTGATGGCGTCCATTTTTAACTTTACCCAAAGATTTGACATTTTGCACTGTAGTCAAAGTTAAAGTTAAAGTTACAGTTAAAGTTAGTTGGTGCAATCCAGTCTAAGTTGGCAACACTGATTCCAACAAAGTTGACAATCTTAATTTGTAGCTGGAATAGTTCGTGCCATCAAAAATAGGTATCATTATATCTTCTATCTTTGCTTGTTTAGCCATATTTATGTATTATTAATATATTACTGTATATTCCGAAGATAATAATTATTTTCGTTGCGCCGGTATGACATAACCTCGAATCTTACTTGAACTCTTCACTTCACTTACCTATTTAACTTCCTTTTTCTTTTCAAATATTTCAACCACGCTCTGCTACCCTGTTGAAATGGTTTTATGAATATTAAATAACTTTTACTATAATTTTTGAATATCTTTATTCCGGACACACGTTTTGCAAGGGAGGCAAAAATGCAAGAGAACAGATTAAAAAACTATTCGACCATAGTGACAAGCACAGATACAAAATATATTTCTCTACACAGTACTACAGACAAACAAATGGCGCTAGTTGCCTCATTAACTTAAACTTATTAAATTATAAGATTATAATATTTACCAATTTACAACAAAAACTACTTGTTAGATATCGTTCAAACCAATTTAGTTTTTATAGTAATGTACATCATATATTTTTTTTAGACTTATCATGCCCCTACTTTAGAAGTTAGAGGGGGGCGACACACATTTTACCATTTTGGAAGAGTCTCTTTCACAAACTATTCAGGTTAGAAAAAAATTATATTAAAAATTCAATATGACTTTTGAAGACCTATCCATAGATATCCCACACGCATAGGTTAGATGAAAAATTTTTTTTGTTTCAGTTGTACCTATGGGGACCCCTAAAATTTTTAATAATTTTTCCATTTTTGTATCAAAATCTTAATGCGGTTCACAGACTACATCTACTTACCAAGTTTCAATAGTATAGCTCTTATAGTTTTAGAGAAAAGTGGCTGTTACATACGGACGGACAGACAGACAGACAGATAGACAGACAGACAGACAGACGGACAGACATAACGAATTTATAAGGGTTCCGTTTTTTGCCATTTGGCTACGGAACCCTAAAAATGGAAAGGGCATAGCGACAAAATGGTTTTTGTCGCGTAATTTAAAAACCATAAATACATTTCATATAAGCTATGGGCAAATTAAAGTGTATGCCTGAACCAATTTATGTACAAATTTTGGAAGCTTAGCTTTTTTTTACAGAGGTCTTTTTGATTGATTATTCTGTGTAATAAAAGTTGACTAATCGTGTTATGCTATGGGTAATTCAAAGACAAAGACATGATGAATACTGACAATTAACTATAATTTCTTAGCTTTAGTCATTGCTGAGAAAAATCGATATCGCTACAGCCAAATTATCAAGGCGTCGCCTTAATATTATAAAATCGAAAATTTGTCTGTCTGTCTGTCTGTCTATCAGTCTGTTATATCTTTACACCCAGACTATTGAACCGATTTTGATGAAAGGTATGGAGATACTTTGAGTCCCCCTAAAGGACGTAGGATACTTTTTATCCCGGAAAATGTACGGTTCCCGCGCGATAAACGAATTTGTCTAGTATTATCATATTCATATAGCTATGACTAGTTAGTTCGGAGCTGTGACACGGAGCTGATGTGATTATGACGGCGCAGTGAGCACGCAGCCAGCCTCATGTGGCTTTACACGACTGCGCCAGAAAGATGGTTATGTTTTTGCCAAAGTCAGTCTTAAAATAAATGTTGAGTTTTGACTGCTTCCACCAAACCAAATTTCAGCAAAATATACTGTAGTAGTCACACTAGTATTTAGTAATTGTAACGTAGTGTTAGTCCCAATAATATGTTTTTACTTTTAGTAAGTTAGCTTCTTTCCACGTCTCTACACTCTTTACAAAAATAGCGTGTTTTTAAGTGAAAACTTGATGGATAGCAAATAAATGTTACACTTTTGTCAGGACACTTGACCTGATCGAAAATTCGTAAGATCAAAGGAGTAGTAGACTGCCGATGATGCATTGAAAAGGAAGTAACATCTTGTAACCACGCGTCGGAAATGTATGACCCCGCTGCATCGTTTTCAATATTTATTCCAATGATATTCTATGTTACTAACGTAACTAGATTGGAAGTTTACGGTAGCAACGCGTTGCCACTTCGAAGATGCCTGCAGGCATATCTCACATACATAATGACATAACGAATATATGACTTGACATTGTCTTTTGAACAAAAAAGTGGTTACGCATTTCTGAGAATCTTTTGTAAGACATTGCTACTCTAGTATTTTAGAAACTCATTGATTTATTCTGTCTCCAGGCTGTAACTCAAGAACGGTAATAGCTAGAGTGTTGAAAAAGTTGCTCGTAATCAATAATGGTAACAGCTAGGGTACTTGAGGCAAAATTCTTAATTATATTTGTACTTTTGTAATTAATAATAAAATTAAAATAAAGTAAATATTTATACAAAAACACATTTTTTTTGTCTACTTTCGCTCTATACCGGTACGTAACCCTTCGTGCGCGAGTCCGACTCACACTTGGCCGATTATATAATATCTTATATCTCAAATCCAGCAGCGAATGACTAAAATTCAAACAAACAAACATTTGAATAATCCTGAGTTATTTACATACGACTACCGGCTCACTTTGCGACTGAAGTGTTTGCGTAAACTCACTTGTGAGTGTTGGGGTAAGGCAGATTGTATATTCACTTATGTACTGCAAAAGTAATTACGGAAACTTCAGAGTTGTTACATAAGGATATTAAAGGCTGCGACTGGGCCGGAGTCCGAAAAGCTACAGATGTTTTGAATTAGTATTGAAAAATAATTCTTAAGCCGCCAATCCACGCCATCGCACGGAGAGACTACGCACGTGCGTCAAGCTTCGCTTTGTAAGAAAATATAATATTATGTGACTGTGTCCACTGCAACCCACGGACACGCTACGCACGAATTGACTCACGTAGCTTGCTCGAATATGGTGCACACGTAGCTCAACGCTGGCTACGCTACGCATGCTGTCCAGGGGATACACGGAAGCGTGTACACAGTATTCAAAACTGCTGGGAAAGACCAGCAGCGCCCCTGTCCACGTTCATTTAAAGCCTTGTCGGACCAGCAACGTCTTCTGTCAAATTCTGTGGTCAAAGTTAAGGTTAAAGTTAAATTAGCCTTAACTATAACCATAACTTTGACCATAACTTTAACTTTAACGACGCCTCTGGTGCAACCCATCCTAAAGGTTTCATTTCTTACCGACATTGGTCTAGCCGCTAGCGAGTAGCGAGCGATACCGCCGCTGCTTAGCGGGCTCTAGATGATCAATTTTATTGTGCAATATCACGTATTGCATAATATTATTGACCATCTAGGCCTCTAGGGTTTTACATTGGTTTACATTTGGGGTTGACATTGAATATAGCGCGCATTCAACTTAATTGTGAAATAAATTGTTCAATAAAATTGAAGCGTGATATTGCACAATAAAATCGATCGTCTAGGGACCGGTTTTATGATATAGGGCCAATAATCTAGGCCCTATATCATAAAGTGGCATTTATTTGAATCTCTGTCGGTCACTCTATCACGTTTTTTTCTGTCACATACGCTTTTCCTGTTAAAACCATAAAGTTAATATACCTAGCGGAATAGAGAAACAAAGGCCTGAGCAAGCGAGATGTCACTATCAGTAACACTGCGTGGTAAAAAGAGACGTGTGATACATGACAGCAGCACTCTTTTTTTGACGTCCAGTTGGCAGCATGTGCCGCACGTTGACAATTTAATCTCATAGAAATCATGTTCATTCGTGCTTGTGTAAGTGTATACGTATACATATTTTTACACACAGACGTAAACAAATTTCGGTTTCGTTTGACAGCTCGAGGTTGCTCTATTCCGCTAGGTATATTAACTTTATGGTTAAAACGTAGAAATACTTTACGTGCGCATATGCGCATATAGTTCGTGTAATGTGTCGAGCTAGCGAACGGTCGTGCTCCACGTTACACACGCCGCAAATATTATTTAATTAATATTTTCGCGAATCGCGCGGCACATTGCCGCTGCACGTGACCATGGCGCTCGTAGCCAACGAGTTGCTGGCGTTTATCCAGCACGCCATCGACACCATGGACGAGGTCAGCATCAAGCAGATCTGCAAGTCCTCCTTCACCAGTGAGGAGATTTGCAAGGGGAAGCAGCTGCTGTATGAGACGCTCGGCCAGAGCGCGAACATGCCGTCGCGACGAAGAGACGGAACCGAAAGGAGCGTGCAGGACATCATCTCCCTGCTGAAGCAGACTGATCCAGATGAGGTACCGGCTTTTGTGGCTAAAGAGCTGCACAAGCTGCCGCCCGTCCCGTTGGACCACGTCGACGTCGTCAGCCTACTGAAGGACATCAGGTTCCTGAAGGAGGAGCTGACCGGAGTTCGGGGTAGATTGCAGGCGTCAGAAGCTATCATTAGTATAACATTTTAAACTTTCGCGTTGCATTATAATTAAACTTTTTAATCGGGACTTAACGCGACTTATTTAAGTAGTAATGCTACTACGAGTACATACTTTTTCTCGACGTTTCGGCCGTGTTGCAACGGCCGTGGTCACGAAGGGGCGTTAAGTCCCGATTAAAAAGTTTAAAAAGTTTAATTACGTCGTGGACTACATTAGTAAGAAGACATCCCTCCACTCGAGCGTCTGCAGTCTCGCCACAAGGTCAACTTCAGTTCCTTTGTGGTGAGAGTACCGACGCATCTTCTCCCGACCTTTGAAGCGGAGGAATTCTGGCCGACTGATGTGGTTTACCGAAGGTTCCGGGGGAGACTCTGGAATGAAGCGCGCGTCACGTCGCCTTTAATTCGTGATAATGTGTAGTTGTTAAGTTTATATAATTTTTATGTATGTTAGTCATTAAGGTATATATTGTATGGGCCTACGTAGCCAGATTTAAATAAATAAATAAATAAAAATAATACAAAATAATATATCCCATAGAAAAGCTAAGCCTGAACTCATAATACAAAATATTATTACGTTTGACTCGATTTTCGATATAATAATACGAGTTTTCTCATGTGCACATTCCATAGATTTCCCAGACGGCTGTAAAGGAATTTATCATAAGCGGGCAGGCGTGGAAACCTCGGAATATAAGGGAAGTTTATGATGACTTATATTTGTTAAGATATTTTAGAATATCGTTTTTTGCTGTTTATTCCTATGGATATTAAAACATGGGTAATCCCCTGATTGGGCTCACAGAAAACCGCTGTTACATTGAAAGAAAACTGGCGGTAAATTTTGATCGTGTGGTGAGTCACTACTGAACAAGGATACCCTAATTAAAACGTTTAAATTGGGACTTAATGCGATTTATTCTAGTATGAATGCTACTACGAGGATACAAAGAGGGTACGAAGGATACACTGACCAAATATGGGGAATTAGATTTAAAACGCATATTATGTGACACCACCGAGCACGATTTACCTAATAAATAATAAGGAATGGTTAAGAATCACACCATCATCACAAAATATGCGTAAGTGAGTTTAAACTTTAATTTGTTTGTCTGTTTCCTTTTCGCTGAACCGAAATTACCTAATATTTTAAAAGCTATCAGTTATTATTGCGGTCATGTGTAAAATGTACGGTTACCGCACGATTAACGAGGACGTGGATAACTTCAATTTATTCAAATCTTTCCAGTTATAAATCGAAGGTGCGAAGTCTTAAGCCTCTGGTTGTGTAAACATTGTGGTTTCGGAAAACCAAAATTATATTTCAACTTCAGTAATCCCTCCACCAACGCTCATTAATCACCGCGAGATGAGTTCCGAATACTTGTATTATAAAATAAAGCTCTAACACGTTTTACTTATTCGAGAAAATCTGAAAGTAAAGGCCCTTTTTCGCGCTAAGCCATGTTTTATACCCATGCGCACGATACAATAATATTAGCATATTGGGCAATGAGGGTTGTTGAAGTTCTATTTGCCATCAGGTGCCGCGATATAGCCGTCAGGTCTATCGTGATACATGACGGATATATCGTGATACATGACAGCTATATCGTGTTACATGACAGCTATATCGCGATACATAACAGCTATATCGTGACACATGACAGCTATATCGTGATACTTGGCAGCTATGTCGTGATATATAAATAAATAAAAAAAATATAAATAAAAATTGTTTTATTTCTGAATAGATTTTAAGAAAATGCTTTCAGAATGTTGATACTACATGACGCCTACCACCGGTTCGGAGGATATGATAGCAGTTTTACATGATAGACTATTTTTGGCCCGTGTGATGTTAAACCATTTTGAAATTCACGCCCACCGGCAAAGTGTCCTCCATTTCACATTAAGCGTTAGTTAAAGTGAACTTTACCCATTGATAAAACTTAAGCTTTTCTGTTAAAATACTGATAAAATTGCCAAAGCCAAGTTCTGAGTTTCCGGCATAAGTTATAACTAAGTACAACTTAAAACAATGCTAGTATATTTTAGTTGAATTTTAAAGTCTTTGTAAATTCGTAGCTCTCGGGTACTGCCGCGGTTATTGTAATTCGCATACGTCTAGTCGCACGCACACAAACAACGTGCCGAAGTCTGCCGAACTGAAACGACGCGTCGCGCTCAATGTCCGCGATAAAAGCTATAAAAAGTATTTTTAACGTTTTATAACTAACGAGCTTTTGCCCGTGGCTTCGCTCGCGTTAAGAAGTATTATTATATACAAACTTTCATCCCCTATTTTAGCCCCTTGGGGTTGGAATTTATCAAAATCCTTTCTTAGCGGATGCCTTCGTCATAACATCTACCTGCATGCAAAATTTCACAGCCCGATCCGTCCAGTGGTTTGGGCTGTGCGTTGATAGATCACTATGTCAATCAGTCAGTCTGTCACCTTTGAGTTTTATCTTATATACATATAAAATTCTCGTGTCACAATGTTCGTTCCCGTACTCCTCCAAAACGGCTTGACCGATTTTCATGAAATTTTGTGAGCATATTGAGTAGGTCTGAGAATCGGCCAACATCTATTTTTCATACACCTAAGTAATAAGGGTTGTTCACATTATTAAAAATTATTTATATGGCAAAACAACGTTTGCCGGATCAGCTAGTATGTTATATTAAGATATAGATTAATACACGTCACTTGTTAAAATTGAACCAGTAGTTTAGTCGACGCGGGCACAGTCATAAAAATAGACTAACGAAATCAGAACCCTTCCTTTTGGCTTGATTGTAATCGGGTAAAGATGTCACACACTTCTGCAAACATTTGAGAATCTTTTCTCTCACCCTATATTATTCTTTATTTCTTTAACGTGTCGTGGAATAAAAGCGGAATTTATTACCCTTCGTGGAGGGTAGTTAATAATAATTTAGATAGCACTGAGCTACATCACCTTGCGGGGATAAAATATGCGGGAAATTATTACCTATGTATAATAAATACTACGGAAGAGTAGCAGATATCTATATTAATACTAGCTGTCCCGGCAAACGTTTATTTGCCATATAAAGTATTTCGCCCGTATTATTTTATTGAAGCGACTAAATAAGTATGTCGCCATGGCAACGTTCATCGCTATCCCGTCCCACAAACAATGGTCGCCGTCAGTCTCGAGTTGTAATAATTTGCTATTATTTATTCAACAAATGCACTTATCAATATAATAAGTACCCAGTAGCCGATTCTCAGACCCACTGAATATGCATATAAAATTTGGTTAAAATCAGTAAAGCCGTTTCGGAGGAGTACGCGGCCTAACATTGTGACACGAGAATTTTATATATAAGAAGAAGAAAAGATTAAAAATGTGAAGTGTATCTGTTTGTCTGTCTGTTATCTCTTCACATCCAAACCTTCCAAACGATTTTATTGAAATTTGTTATGGTACTACTATAAACCCCGAGTAAGGACATAGGATTATTTTTATGCCGGAAAAATGTACGGTTTCCATGCGATAAATGAATTTTGGCGCAACGGAGCTGCGGGCATCCTCTTATTTAATAATAGCTAATATAGCTAATAATATTATAAAATATGAAACTGTATGTCTGTCTGTTACCTCTTCACACCCAAACAACCCAACCGATTTTGTAGAAAGGTATGAAAATATTTTGAATTCCGGGAAAGGACATCTAAGGATAGTAATTTTTATTTGCTAAAAAAGGGGGGGGGGGGAAGGAACGGTTCCCGAACGATGAAAGAGTTTCGGCACAATGGAGTTGCGGGTGTCATGTATCTTCATAATAAAATATTTTTAGCCAAGTGTGACATCCCTCGATGGCACGTCAACGCTTCCACTTAATATATTGAGGCTGCCAGTTAATGAGCTATTATGTCAATCTTCCCACTCGTCAGCGCCTTCTAAAGTGTGATGTAGGGTGCTCCAAGCTATAAATAGTTTGGAAACCGCAACATTCTAGAAGCTAGATTCTAGAAACTGCACGAGTCGTTTATTTAGCAGTAATTTAAGGGGGCGACTAACGCGATTTTTTTTTTCAACTTTGTACTACTTTTTTTTCCAAAATAAACCTAGTAATAACTCTAGGCTTCTACGGATATTTCATAAATTGCTTCAGCCGTTCTCGAGTTTTAGCGAGTCTAACATCATTTAAAATTCATTTTTAGGGTTTCCTTACCCAAAGGGTAAAAACGGGACCTATTCAAAGTTGTTGAATACATAAACTCCTAACAAATAGGAGCCACATTTTAGGAAGAAAAGAGTAGTTTAAACAGTTGACTTAAACATAAGGAAAAATACGCCAATTTGGGAACGACAATAGCAGTTATTTACATTTACACAACGAACAGTCGTCGAGGGAGAGAGGAAATGAAAAAGTCAGAAGTTTGGTCGCACAGGGGCTGACCGAGGAATCTTGAGTTTGTTCGCTCCCTTGGCAATCCTTGAACTTTGTACGGAAAGGGCGATATCGTTACGACATTATACGCGTTTGATAATATGCGAATCGGTTCTACGCGCGTATTAGGCAGCGTCTCTATGGACTATAAACTAACATTAATCACGCGGGAACCGTACATAAATAAAGTATACTTTCTCGGGAAAGGTCCCGAGACTCAAAGAATCTCCATAACAAATTTCAGCAAAATTGATTCCGTGGTTTGGACGTAAAGAGATATCAAACAGACGGACAGAAACACTTACTTTAGAAAAATGGGGAAACGTAGGTGCATGAAATTTCGCACAGTTATAGTTTATATGGTGAAGGAGTGCATCGAGCTAATATTATTTTAAAATGATGCTTTTATCATATATATTTTTAACAAATAAAACGTTACATACACTACAACACTACTACTAGGAAAAATGACTATACATACGAATTATTCACAGAAAACCGGCGTGAAACAGCGCTTGCGCTGTGTTTCGCCGAGTGAGTGAGTTTACCGGAGGCCCGATTCCCTTCCCTATCCTCCCCTATTCCCTTCCCTTCCAATCCCTACCCTCCCCTATTACCCTATTCCCTCTAAAAGGCCGGCAACGCACATGCAGCTCTTCTGATGCTGCGAGTGTCCATGGGCGAAGGAAGTTGCTTTCCATCATGTGACCCGTTTGCTCGTTTGCCCCCTTATTTCGTAAAAAAAATAAAAATTATACTCTTTTATTTATGGTTGAAGTCTGTTCACAACAAGTTGACAAATTGAAAATGGATTATTGTTTTTTTTATTTAATTTTAGATACAATTAGACAATGCTTAAACAGCCAGTCTGAGATCAGCTGAGTCCCAGAGACAAGAATTGAAAAAAACTATGATGAAGTCAATATTTTTTACAAAATATAGGTACTCGTAGTAGTCCTAATGTCGTTGCAAGTAAGGTCGAATTTCGACCATTGGGCGATCTCTAGTACTATTAAATATACGAGTATAACATCCATTTAAGGGGGTGACTAACCCTAAATTGTTAATTTTATAATTCATTTTTATACTTAAAAATAAGCCCCGAATTGTTTCATTTTCTAAAATTAGATACTACATTATATTTCCGAGAATTCGATCTGAGCAAAAACACGATATCTTAAAATTTTCTCGATAGAAAAAAAATCACAAAGATGCATCTAATTTTCACGAATTTTTCATTTATTGCCATAACCGTGCATTGAACTAAGTTAATATTTTAACACATTGTATAAAATTCTATCATTGAGAGATCGACCTAGCGGATTTTTAAAATGTTGTATATTTATCGAGTTATTGAGAAAAAACTAATTTGGCGATGAATCCGCGTCGTTCTTTATCACCTGGCATATGGAAGACGGGCGCGAGTGTGAAGAGAGAAGGACGATGTTTGATTTTTGGGGTTAGTCGCCCTCTTAACTTTTATAGCAATGTGATTATATTATAAAGAAACTAGCTGACCCAGCAAACGTTATTTTGCCATATAAATTATTTATTTTATCAATATAAAAAGTGGATAAAAACCTATTCTCAGGCCTAACGAATGTACATACAAAGTTTCATTAAAATTTGTTGAGCTGTTTTGGAGGAGTTACCGCACAAACACTGTGACACGAGAATTTTATATAATAGAATAGACATATTGTGGATAATATATTATGTTCTCGTTATAGGAAAACTCTTCACAGCGATAGAAATTTCTCGAAGCGGGATTTTCTCGAAGCCCTGTAAAGACACCTTTATCTACCTTGTAGAGTGGCCATGTTCAAGAAAAAATGTTAATTTTACCTACTCTTAACATAATGCATATCTATACTAATAGTATAAATGCGAAAGTGTGTCTGTCAGTCTGTCTGTTAAATGTTCACGCACAAACCGATGAGCCGATTTTGCTTATATTTTGTATAGGTATACTTTGAGTCCCGGAAATGGACATTGAATACTTTTCATCCTAGAAAATGTACGGTTCCCGCATGATAAACGAATTGGAGTTGCCGGCATCTAGTGGTATAGTCTACAAGGTGTATCAAAACTAAGTGATAATACTTTGTGGTGTGTGTGTGACCCTTAAATAGAGTTCACTGTAAAATTGCAGTGTTGAAAGATTTACTTATGACTTTTTTATTTCTTAAAGAAATGCCCCGTTATGATTTTGTCTGAACTCTATATAAGGGACACATACAAACTTGAAGTATTATCACTTTTTTATTACGTACTAGCGACCCGTCCCGGCGTCGCACGGGTATAAAATATATAGCCATTGAAAAAATGATTAAAATCGATAGCCTATGATCCTTCACGTGGTCTATTTCTTATCTGTGCCAAATAACATGAAAATTGCTTCAGTAGTTCGCGAGATTAGCCCTTTCAAATAATTTCCTCCGTTTCTTCCACATTCTCCTAGTAGTCTTAGCGTTATAAAATATAGCCTATAGCCTTCCTCAATAAATGGGCTATGTAACACTCAAATAATTTTTCAAATCGGACCAGTAGTTCCTGAAATTAGCGCGTTCAAGTAATTTTCCCCGTTTTTTTTCACATTTTCCTCTATTTCTTCGCTCCTATTAGTCTTAGCGTGATAAAATGTAGCCTATAGCCTTCCTCGGTAAATGGGCTATCTAACACTGAAAGAAGTTTTCAAATCGGACCAGTAGTTCCAAGAATCATCAAAATCCGTTGCGTAGTTTTAAAGATTAAAGGGAACAAAGGGACATGCGGGAAAAAAACTATTTCTTTTATAATATGTATAGATTATCACAACGTGTTTTGTTACACCCTGTATAGACTTCTGAAATCATTATCTAAAGTAAAAGCACTTCCATTTAGTAAAAAAACACTTCACCAAAAACACTTTATACTTAAACCAAGAAAACAGTCCACAGACTATTAAGAGTGTTGCCACACACGCACCTGAAACACTTTGATTATAACAAAGCTTTGTCCTCAGCCCAATTTATCTATATTCAAACATTCAGGGGTTATTGAATAAAAAATTCGCGGTAAAAGAGAAATATTCGTAAATAGAATTCTGAATAGGGCGATATTTGAAGCGCTGGCTTTCATGATTTTTGCACTTCAAGACTAGACACTCATGAATTTACTTTAATTGAAAATTAAACTTAACTTTCCTTTAATATTATATTAACTTTCCTCGTAATATAAATCTTGCCTGGACTTCAACGAATATTTCAAGATAAAATTAGCCAAATCGGTTTAGCCGTTCTCAAGTTTCAATGTCTAAACACACTATGCCGAATTTCCGCGGCGTAAATTCCGCATGAAAGCCAGCAATGTCAAACTCATACAATATAACGCGAAGGAATTTCAGCATGGTGTGTCATCACTCATCGGTAATTTAAAATACATTGCAGGCGGAATCAAGCCGAACTTCCGCCGCGGAAATTCGGCATAGTGTGTTTAGTCACTTAGCAAGACTTCATCATCATCATCATATCAGCCTATAGTCGTCCACTGCTGGACATAGGCCTCTCTCTCTCTCCGCCCCGTAGGTCATAACGGGAAGCACGCATTTTTGTAAGCAAGACTTACAAAAAAAAAATCATTTTTATTTACTTACTTCAAAAATATTTTACAAGTATTATTCATCAAACTTTATATAAACTGCAGTACCGGGAAAACTGAAATACTAGAAGCGAAATTGTTGATTGCTTCACAGAAACTGTTACAATACAAACTTGGAGCGCTGCGAATTTCAGATGTTAGTGCGGAAATAGATAAACCGATATCAAATTTTAGGTATTGATAACCAAAATGCCAGCTTCTGGCATTTTGGTTATCAATACCTAAAATCAATAACAAACAAAATAGTCTTTATACGTGGGAGAGCCATGCTTCTGCACGAATGGGCCGGCTCGACCGGAGAAATACCACGTTCTCACAGAAAACCGGCGTGAAACAGCGCTTGCGCTGTGTTTCGCCGAGTGAGTGAGTTTACCGGACGCCCAATATCCTACCCTATTCCCTTCCCTACCCTCCCCTATTCCCTTCCCTTCCCATCCCTACCCTATTACCCTATTCCCTTTTAAAAGGCCGGCAACGCACCTGCAGCTCTTCTGATGCTGCGAGTTTCCATGGACGACGGAAGTTGCTTTCCATCAGGTGACCCGTTTGCTCGTTTGCCTTCTTATTTCATAAAAAAAAAAACTATTAATTAAAAATGAATTTCAAATTTTTCCTAGTCTCGTTAAGACACGAGAACGGCTGAACCGAATTGGCTAATTTTAGTCTTAGTGTGTCGATGTCGGAACGAATAAAAGATGGGGCCTGTTAAAAACCCAAACCCTTACAGAAATTGCCTTTAAAAACCTCAAAAGAAAATTATACACAATTTGGCATTTGGTACGAATTTTTGTGACTCCCTTTTTACAGAGTAGACAGAATGATAGAGTATGCTGACTTAGAACTGATGTTGAAATTTTTAAATTTGACGTATTATGACGAAAATCGTCGCTAGGGTTGTTAACTTGTTACCTACGAATTTAAAACTATGACATATTCGATGGACGTGTTCCTCTTTGGTCGTATTGTTGTTTGTGTTTTGGCACATGTGATTAAAATTGTCAGAATCCAATTTTGAAATCTTTATTTTAAATATTTAAAAATAAATTATATCAGCCAGCGCTAGGCACATTCCGTTCATAATCCTAGTGAAACCCGACGAATTTGACAGATATTGAAACCTGTCCGTCTCTTTGCAGCCGAACTACTGGTCGTTATGTCTATTGTGCTTTTTAGTTCAAAGTACTTAATCAATTACATGATCTTGTTTTGGATACATAAATAAATAATTACTCTTCGATTTTCCTTCCCTTCGCTTTCCAATTTTCCATGATCGATGGCAGTAAACATTTTCCGCCGTAGACGGTCGTTGACCTGTCCACGACGTGTGACGTCACACCTGTGACGACCACGTGACGTCATCAGACGAGATACTTCAGGATGTGATAAGATTTTAAGAGATCCTTGATGAGTTTGTTAAGTGCTCAGCTTACGCAAAGGTCGTAACAGAGGACACTACTAGCATAGACATACAGTAAATAACTCGACATGTCATGTCGAGTCGACAAGATCCAACATATTGCACACGTCATATTATAATATGATATTGACAGAAATCTTGTCAAACGTCGAAAAAAACTTTTTGTATACTGTCGTGCCGGTGCGGTGCATTCTAGCATGATAAAATTGCAGTAATATGTCATATTTCCTCATTTTGATTTCTATTTTTGCTGTCGAAATTATCGAACGTAATTTGGCTAAGTGCTCAAAGCATTTGAATTTCGAACCCGCCAAATACGGTTAGTGAACTTGTGCTATTTTCATATCCATCAAACTTTCCTCATAAATGTTTAAAACAGAAATGTATGAAGTGTATGAAACATATTGAATTGTATTAAAATGTATGTCGCGTACTTGAATTAAATGTTTACAACTGCAATTTGGCTGCATATTGCGTTCTAAATTCAATTTGCACATTCAAATTTTGCTGGCAATAGAATTTTGTATAGCCACAGAAACAAAAATATATCCCCTTTACCACAGAATACATATTATTAGTTTAACAACCTTTACCATAGACTTAATTATATACTGTCGACCTTTACTATATAACAACTCTAACAAGTCGGTACAGGTCGTCTGGATTTACTTGTTACCCGACTTCAAAAAAAGGAGGTTATCAATTCGACCCCGGTCAACTTGATATCCTCTTTTTTTAAGTCGGTTAAAACATAAAAGGCTATGCAGAGTTGAATGTTTTTACAATATTGTGGTTGAGGTGACAGTGATGAATCATTGTTTGAGATTTCTTTCTTTTCTTTTTAATTTCTTCCAAGTTAGTAATGAGTAGGTATTTTTTATACTTACATTTGATAAACGCGTTTTGCGCGTGCTTTTGCGGTTGATAGGAAAACTTTTTTAATTTTTGCAGAAGTCTAGATATTTTTGTACCTACTTCTTTTAATGTTTTTGTTGTTTATACGTGGGAGAGCCATGCTTCGGCACGAATGGGCCGACTCGACCGGAGAAATACCACGTTCTCACAGAAAACCAGCGTGAAACAGCGCTTGCGCTGTGTTTCGCCGAGTGAGTGAGTTTACCGGAGGCCCAATCCCCTACCCTATTCCCTTTCCTACCCTCCCCTATTACCCTATTCCCTCTAAAAGGCCGGCAACGCACCTGCAGCTCTTCTGATGCTGCGAGTGTCCATGGGCGACGGAAGTTGCTTTCCATCAGGTGACCCGTTTGCTCGTTTGCCCCCTTGTTTCATAAAAAAAAAGTTGAAAAGATTGAATGAAGTGCCTAGTTGTCCGATTACCGGATGAATTAAAAAGAAATCGTCCGATTATTATCAGACTAATAAATTATCAAAGAGAATGTCATATACCACGTATCAAGAGGTCGGACTTAGAAGAAAAAAAAATAACATTTATTATTTTTTTAAATTGAAACTAAAGTTAAAATTTTTAAGTGCAAAACCTTCCACTCTAAACATACCAAAAATTAAGAAAAAAGAAATGAGCTCAAATAAATGTTTTATTTCAATAAAAATTATTGTAAATAGCTAAATAAACACAAAACAATAAAACAGATTTAATCCACAAGGTTTAGGCAACAAATCCGACCGCTGCGTACGCTCCGATTCCGATCCAGTGGACGCGCATCTTTATACATACACACATAAGTATTATTACTTTGTTTTGTTACACCCTGTACATACGACAGCTGAAATCTATCGCGTGGGCTCAGGTCAGCTGTATACCTACCACCTCACTTGATTAGAGGATTTTCCCTTAGTGGCCGCACCTCTCATAATCCCATACCTTCCTTCTCCTCCTCCTTAAATCTCCTTAACAACCATTGCCTGCAGACTAAAATGTTGCAAACTAGTACAGGGACCTAAAAATCTGAAATTAATGAAAAGTTTTTCATTTACTACATTTCCATACATAAATTATTATAGTTAATGACCTTAACGTGCAATTAATTACTACAATAAATCAATAGACACATTTCAACATTTTCGAAATTAACTGCATACATATTGATACATTATAATATTTTCCATGAAATAATAATCTATCTTTTTCATATTATTATAGTTTAAGTTGTAAATTATTATACAAATATGCAAATAATCACTATGACATACTTTGTATTAGAACACGGTATGACATAGTTATGTTTTGCTTCAATTTATCAATTTACGGTTATATTTACATTTTACAATGGCTTACCTTTTTTTTTCAATAATTAATCCACTAATTTACAAACTTTTGAAAGAGTTGCTACAAAATAATTTTCACTAACTGAAAATCGAATTTTGAGTTTTAAACTTCTTCTTCGTCTTTTTTATCAACCAATCACAGTCGATCTTGCTTAAAAATTGTAAAGATTATCCAACTTAATTTAGTTGCTACGTTTAAATTTGGAACCCAATTTTTTTTTGTTCGAAAGTTTCACCCACCTAAATTATCTTTAAGGCTGTTGCTAGTCGTCCGGTAATCGGACGACTAAGATTTATTTTATTCATCCGTTTACCGGACGACTAGCAACAGCCATTTCTACATCATGAAAAATATTTATTTTTTGGTTATTTACTATAAATTCTGCATTTACGTATTCATTCTTATTTTATACTTAAGCAATTGCCTAGGGCATCACGTCTGAGGGGGCACCAGAAGAAGCACAAAAAAATCCGTCCTTAGGGCGCGTTCACATCTCACTCTCACGTCACCAAAAACCACACCAAAAAAAGTTTCTAGGAAAAAACTAATGTTTTTGGGCGGTAAAGGTTTAAAGACCGATTCTAGTTGACGTACAGATAGGGCATGGATTGCTTAAGGCATCAAGTAGTCTTAATCCATCACTGTTTATACTACATAATCTCTTAATTAGCAGTGTTTCTCTACTATGTTTCAATACATTTCCTCTTGAATCTATCTATTTAAAAAACACCAAAATCCAATACAAAGTTTTAGAGATCTACCTAAGCCTACCTAGGGACAGCCAGCGGAAGCAACTTTCTTTTTAGTATTTATGATAGTGACGTAAAAAAATAAAGAAATTAAAAATATTAAATATTAATATTTCTATCACTTTTATCACAATAAACGATAATACCCAAATAACATTAAACGTATGGTATCATGCCAAAAAACTAGAATCTGTTGAAGGAAGGCCAAAAAAAGCCAAATCACTAAATATATTCTATAATAGACTCATCATCCTCATAGTTTTGGCAATGTTTCCTAATACGAACTTAATAATCTCATTTAATGATAATTGTCTGTTATTTGTGCGCAAACTTAATCCAATGATGCGATAAAAAATGTAACGGAATGGATAATGACTTCTAGGAAAGATATTATTAAAAGTATTATACCTAATAGCCTAATGCCAAACACCTAATCCCTTCGTGGGTCCTGAAGTTCTAAAGGGGGCGGTGTGGGCCCCAGAAAAATGGGGGCGTTGTGTAGAGGCTTGGGGGGTGAATTATTTCATCTGGATGCATTTTAAATTGAAATAAGGGAGGCGCTAAAACATAATCTTTTCTCAAAGTGGGCAGTAGACAAAATAAGTTTGGAAACCCCTATTCTAGACTAGTATCTGCAGCTACGATACTAGAAAAAGCAGTCGAGGGCCTGGGGGGTCAGCCAAAATCTTTTCGTTTTCGCTTCGTTATAGAATCGCCGATGAAAATGTATGGAATTGACATAAGCGTTCGTTAATTTGACATAAGCGTTCGTTAATATGACGTTGACGTTCGACTCGTCTAATGTCAATTCCATACATTTTGATCGGCGATTCTATTACGAAGCGAAAACGAAAAAGTTTCGGCTAAATGGCCTGTATTCTTATGACTCGAGTGGCACAATATAATAATATATAAGTACGCTCGTGTGATAATATTATATCAGAACTCAAAAAATCAGACATTTGTCGTTTATATTTAATATAAATATACGAGAATACTAGGCCTTTACATCCGTTGTGGATGATTTATATACAGTATTTTTCAGAGCGAAGTAACCACTCCTTAAATACCGTAGTGCCTGGGACAAGATTTTTAAATGTCCGTATGGTTGCCCAAGCGCATACGGCATTCTCGCATCATAGTCGGCCTAGTCCAGAGGAAAGAACTAGTCAATAGGTACGTCTGGGACCAACTATGTGCGGGTTTCTTCACGATGTTTTCCTTCACCGTACGAGCGTCCGTATTATGTACTTGAGATCAGAAAATGTCTCATAGGTACACGCCTCCACCCGGGTTCGAACCTGCACCCTCTAGGAGTGCGAACCGAAGGTCTACCCATTAGGCGATACTACTACTATACGAGAATGTTGTATTAAATAACATTTTTTTTTTATTTAAATTAGGGGGCAAACGAGCAAAGGGATCATCTGATGGAAAGCAACTACCGCGACCGTTGCCCATAGACACTTGCAACATCAGAAGAGTTGCAACTTGCAAGTGTGTTACCGGCCTTTTAAGATTACGTTCTCTTCTTGAAGGTTTGCAGGTCGTAATTCTTTCAGACGTTCGTTCCAGGGGTTTTCAGTGCGTGACAAAAAGTTACGCGATAAACGCACGGTGAAGGACTGCCACTCATCAATGTGATGAGGATGGTATTATTTTTCGCGTGGAACGATGGCGATAACTCGATAAGTAAAACGAGAGATGAGTTCTGTATATCCGCATTAAATGAAACAATCCGTGGCTTATTATAAAAAAATGATAGACACTCTACACGCGTTGGACAATAAATTAAATAATAAAAAAGGTTGACGCTCAATTATGCGAAGGGAGATAAATTAAAAAATCAAGTCATCACGCGTAGGCGGGTAGGGATGGATGGCGGCCATTACCGGGTCCTCGGGCCGGGGACATATTATATTGCTTTTTTCCCGCCAAAATTAAATTTCGGCCAATTTACAGTTTTGCATGGAATATTATTTATATTACGAAGTAATCTTGTAAAATATAATGTTCTTAGAATTTATGGGTAATAAACACGGGCGTATACGAGTATATACGCGACGAGGATACTTTCATTAATGAAAAAAAATCCTAAATTCGCTTGCTAAAAAATAGCTAGCCAAAAAGTTTACTACGTCTTAGTAATATTGAAAATTTACTTTTCCTGTTTTCATTATTTTTAGGGTATAACCCTATGATATTCTTCGGTATAACCGCAGTTTGAGGCCTAATTTGCCAACTAAAAGAGGGCCACGGAAGATCAGGCGCCACGGCTTGCCGCGGTCGATGCCTGAGTGGATTACCCCTTTAAACATGCGGTGTGTGCATTGCACAGCCATAACCGAGTTTTAATTTTAAGTAGGTAGTTAAATGTTGTATGCGTCATGTCAATTTACTTGAATTCCTTGTTTTGTTTGTTATTTAACTCTGGCTGTGTTCTGTCCCTTTCACATGTTTAATAAAGTTATTTTTATTTTATTTTATTTAAAATGATTGTATCGAAATCGATCGTGTAAAAACTATAAAACATTGAAATGGTAAGAAATAATAATATATTAAGTGCAAGAAAGTGTTTATAATATATTACTATGGGGCCTATAAATTGATGGATGTTTGTAACATAGACTACGCTTAGTAGGTGTTTGGTAAAGACTATACTGATTTGTGAGTCATTGGAAATGACTATGAGTACCAGGAAATTTATTAAAATAATTGTGGAGAATATCCACAATTATTTTTACGGTCATCACACGTCAAACGATTTTTTGGGCGCTTTTATATGCGACAGAAGTTGTAATATTGCTTCTATTTAGGAGTAATTTATTTTACAAAGTATCGAAACGGAATAAACTATCAGCCTGAAAAAAATCGTACTTCGTTTCAATCTTGAAAACTACGCAGTTTTTAAATTTTAATGTGATTGTAGCAATAGATTTCCGCTTAGATCTTTTTAATGGTGGGTTTATTGAGGCGCTCATGAAATCATCAAGAAACCAGTGATTTAAGAGGAAGACTATAAAAAGATTACAGTCTTTGTATGACACGAAAGAAAAGACTAAAAGACAAGGACTAAACAGTGTAACGTCTCTTATCTCTACTGCAGTGTTTTGCAACGCTTCTGTTTATCGGTCGCGGTCGCCAGAGGTCAAGAAAACCATTTCGGAAAAAACAATAAAGCTAAAGATCAGAAATAGTAGGAGCATTAGGTTTAAAGAAACGTTAAACTGAACAAACGAAGCAAACTAAGCTTATTCAAGCCACGTCTCAAGTTCGACTCTGTCTAATTAAAAAAAAAATGAGTAAAATACTAACGGCTACGTGATAAACCAAAAACGAACTAAACGGCGAATCGAATTCGTTTGGAATTCGATTCGCCGTTTAGTTAGTTCGTTATTCGTAAAAAATGACAAAATTTGTATGACATCCCTGTGCCTCTATATTGACTTAAAATTTTACGAAAATTCATATGACCATTTTCTAACAAGTTTTATGGCTTAGACCAGAGGTTTTTTTTATGAAATAAGGGGGCAGACGAGCAAACGGGTCACCTGACTGAAAGCAACTTCCGTCGCCCATGGACACTCGCAGCATCAGAAGAGCTGCAGGTGCGTTGCCGGCCTTTTAAGAGGGAATAGGGTAATAGGGGAGGGCAGGGATGGGAAGGGAAGGGAATAAGGGTGGGTAGGGAAAGGAATAGGGTAGGGGATTGAGCCTCCGGTAAACTCACTCACTCGGCGAAACACAGCGCAAGCGCTGTTTCATGCCGGTTTTCTATGAGAGGTTCCTAACTTTATTTTGTCTACCGCCCACTTTAAGAACAAATTATAATATTTTAGCGTCCCCATTGTTTCAATTTAAAATGCATCCTGATGAAATAAATCACCCCCCAAGCCTCTACACAACGCCCCCATTTTTTTCTGGGTCCCACACCTGACACCCTTCAGACCTTCAGCGCCCACAAGGGGGCGTTATCGCCTACTTTGGGAAAGGCTGGCTTAGACCACGCTTGTAAACTGGCCTTAATTTTGTAACTCACGCTTTATCTACTGCTTCACTGACTAAATTATCAAATGCAACTATTCAAAGCACTCTGAAAACATTTCATCCCACTTTTATCTGGCGCTATTGTTGGAGGTTATTTGTGTAACCACGTGTAAGGCTGCGCGTAAAGCTCGCTAATAAAAACATAGACAATAACTGTAATAGAGTAGAGAGCATCAAGGCCACATCACCTGTTAAAACGCAGAGCGAAGGAGGAATAGAGATGACTGGATTTATAAAATACGACCCTAAGGAGTTTTTCGTGGTTTTTTTTCTGTTATTAACGTCGTTAACTAATTAAAAAGGGACAAGGGCGTCGCCAGGGGGGGGGCAGGGAGGGGCAGCTGTACCCCCTCGAGAGACTCTAAAAAACGTTTCCAAATATAATGCAAAAGCAACGACCACTATAATATTAAAATCTGGTAATAGATGTAAGGCTCGTAGTACAAGTGAAAAGTTTCATGTGCTGTCGACTTTACCTACAATTCATACCTACTTTTCTCATTTATAGAGAGTGAGTAAAGTATGAATTGTAGACTGTAGTAGGTAAAGTCAACTTGCCCCCCCCCTGCGCCATCGGCTGGCGACGCCCTTGAAAAGGGGCAAAAAACAAAAGGATTTGCTAATGAAACGCCTGTAGCGTCGCCCATCTCGGCTAGATATCCCCGATCAAGCGAGGTGGTATATGCTTTCGCTGTCTACTTAGGTCTGACTACAGCTCGACAAGGCTTTAAAGGAACGTGGCGAAAAAAGTAACTAACGCGGCTGTCATCATACAAAAACGTCATTTTTGACAGTTCTCCTTTACCAGCAGCGCCTCCGCCCACGTTCATATAAAGCCTTGATGCACTTTATACTGTTATTGCCCGCTGAATCGTGAGATGTGACAGCTGTTTCACATGAAAATTGACTGCAATGGCCCTATATTCTTATTGACAGCTTTTGAAAATACGAATCCAGCACCCAACGTTTCCTGTGAACCTTGAGTTAGTATGAAAAAGTTTTATATAGAGTCGAGCGATAAAAATCTCATGCGTTATTTTTTTTTTAATGAGCATAAAAATCCTGTCGCTATTTTAGCAATTTTGAAAGGATCTCAAAGCCTAAAGTAATACCTCAGGGCAAATTGGTCCACCACACATTCCCATCTCCTGTGTCGCCAGGATCGACAGCGGTATCCAACCACGAAAACCCTTTGATATGATCTCAGAGAGCCCAAGGGGCATGCTAAAGCTGTCTTGGGCCCCGCAAAGAAATTAATCAGAAGAAGAAAGGAGGAGTAGGAAGTAACACTGTGGGGATATGCGTGGCGACCCCAAAGGAAGATTCTCCGATCGAGCGACGTGTTATGCTCCTGTCAGGCCGAAGCCCACGTGATTAATTTGAGCTGTCATAATACATTTGAAAAAGTGGCGCTATTTGTGGGTACCGACTACCGCCACAAGACTTAGGGCTACGAATAATAAAAACTAAGGAAACGTAACTCCCATACTATTGCCGTTTTAAATTTGGTTCCTTTCGAACTGTCATGTAACGTCAGCCTCATACCGCTCCAGGCCACCTAAATATTGCAATTGTATTGAAATGTGTACCTAAGGTAGGTACACATTTTTGACAAGTATTGTAGAGCATGTTTTTTGACGGAGTTACTTTTCTTAGTTTTTATTATTCGTAGACTTAGGGCAAATGTAGAGGTAGAGAGACTCTACAAATTAAAGTTTTAGTGCCATATCTAAATTTTCAAACTCTAAAGTCATAACCCTTACCTTTCGGTAATGAATTTAACGTTGGGCTATATAAAGACTATCAACGTCTTTGATCGCGATGATATTTGACGTTCACCATTAAGAGCTGCTCTAACCCACTTTGTCAAGAGACCTTCCGACACGACTGATTACTCGACTACGTAAAAGAGGTAAAGTGTTTCAGAGATTATTTTTAGAAACCAAGAAGTGGACATAATGGCCGGTTTACATAACTTCCATCGATACGATGACATCAATCGATACTTCCATACGATCCAATCCACCTTTGGATTGCTAATGGAATAAAGTAAATTCCAATGCTAGTTTACATTCCAGTGGTAATCCAGAGCTGGATTCGATCACTGAATTGGAATAATGTAAAACCACTATAAATTTATGCAATTTAGTCCCGGGAAAGGACATAGGTCACAGCCACTTTTCTCCGAAACTATAAGAGCTATACTATTTAAACTTAGTAAGTAGAGTAGTAAGTAGTAAGATACAACTGAAACAAAAAAAAAATTTCATCTAACCTATGCATGTGGGGTATCTATAGATAGGTCTTCAAAAATCATACTGAGGTTTTTAATATTATTTTTTTCTAACCTGAATAGTTTGCGAGAGAGACTCTTCCAAAGTGGTAAAATGTGTACCCCCCCCCCCCCCCCCTCTATCTTCTAAAGTAGGGACATGATAAGTCTAAAAAAAATATATGATTTACATTACTACAAAAACTACTAACGAAAATTGGTTCGAACGAGATCTAGCCAGTAGTTTTTTTTATACGTCATAAATGGTAAACCTTAATTTGACTTTCATTAAAACAACTGAAATACGAAAATAAATCAAAAACGTCTTAATTTCATAAAAATAAACCTTACTGCTGCTGCGGAACCCTTCACGGGCGAGTCCAACTCGCACTTGGCCGTTTTTTCATTAAGAATTAAAGCAAGGCTTGAGCTGTGTTCCTATGTTTTGTTTTCTGGGTGTTTGAACACAGAGGAAAATCTTGCCATTTTTTTGGGTTTTTGGACGTTCTTATCTTTTTTAATAATAAAATTATGAAAAAAAAGAAAACATAGGGACATGCTAAAAGTGGCCATAGATATTCATGAAAAAAATCATAACTCTACCGGCAATATCCAGGGAGGAAACAGGGGACAGCGTTTGTATGGAAAAACGGCGGTGTGGACTCCTCTTAAGGTGAAAGGGAGTGTGATTTACTAAGAGTTCATTAATTATTTCCACGCATAATGCTGCCACGCTAAATGGATGTTCATTTTTAATTATCAACATCGTAGTTGATAATTAAAAATGAACATCCAAATTATTCTTGTACCCGAGTATAACAGGATATTTAATAAACTCTCTGTTGTTTTTATATTAGGAATTTGTTTTGCCCACATAATATTCCCTCGATCGCGGAATCTTGGAAATCTATTGTTACTGTATATTCTATTGTCTGTACTCTGTATCTATACTCTATTATTATTTAAAAAAAAATGGTTTTCGATATTAAATTTGCCACTGTATATAGCTAAAATTTAAGTATTGTAAAACAATGTCTGCTCCTATTGGAGTAAACATTGTTTTGAATAGCAAACACTGATAAAACCACAAAACAAAACGTGGCCATGTTTCTAAAATATTCTAAATTTAAATTCGATTAGAATTTCAGTTATACATTTTCATTTTTAAATATGGAATTTCGGCTATTTTCGTACTCACTTCATCACTATTGGTTTGTCACAGTGTAGTTTTTACACCTGGACACTACGAATAATAAAAACTAAGAAATCGTAAGTCCCATACTATTACCGTTTTAAATTTGGTTTCTTTTGATCCATCATGTAACGTCAGCCTAGTACCGCTCAAGGTCACCTAAATGTGTACCAAAGGTACACTTTTTTGACAAGTATTGTGGAGCATGTTTTTTGACGGAGTTACTTTTCCTTAGTATATTATCAATCTTGATCTATGTCTGTGAGTTTTTATCTCCATAATGCAATCCATAGGAGCACTTTCATATTTTCTTTTTCTTTCTAGAAACATAAACTTTCGACCTCCTTTTATTATTAGTATTCTAACACCTCCGTGGTCTAGTGGTTAAGAGCGTGGCTCTCGACTCGGATGTCGTGGGTTCGATTCCCACGTTGTAAGCATATTGTTATTTCCAAGTTTGGTTAGGTAGGACCATAGACTTATAATATACTGATAAGTTTATGGGTAGGACAATGCAGGCTGATCACCTGATTGTCTGACAAGTAAGATGAATGATGTTCCATGCGTCGGACAGGCATGTAAAAACTAAAAAGTCGGTCCTGCACCTGATCTCTCGCCAGTCGCTTCTTCCGTCCCACTGGGTTATGAGAGTGAAGGAATAGAGAGTGCTCTTGTGTACTGCGCACACACTTGAGCACTATAAAATTACTCCTGCGTACCTGGCCTGGTTTCAATGAAACTGGCCACCGTCACCGAAATCGGTGTGGGGAGTATTATTATTAGTACGGTATTGTAAGAAATCTTCCATTACAGAATATATAATATAACGTACAGAAAACACTATTATAATCGCAGATTAGAAAATGTTTGAGCTTACAAAACTTTGACTTTCATGAAATTATTCAACACTTTATAAAGCTGTGATGTTGAGCTCTCAATCAGATTTTAAAGTCACAATGTGAACTGACCCTTTATGGTTTAAGACAGTAGTTTTCAATCTGTGAAGAAATTACTATTTAAAGAAAAAAATAATAAAGATTAAAAAGACTAAAGAGAATAAAAAAGACATATACTAGGTAGGACAATTTTAACATATTAAGTATAAAAATATTATATTCACAAAGATAGGTACATAGTTACTTAATAAAAAAGCAAAGCATGAAGGTCGCGAAATATTTTTTTATACCAGGGGGTCGCATCATAAAAAAGGTTGAAAAACTCTGGTTTAAGAGGTCCATAACCTTAAGCTATTCGCGTTTCATCATTGAATATTGAAAACTCATAAAGATATCATAAAAAATATAAAGAAGCTGGTAATCTCTTGGCCCGCTGCCAAATGGAACGAGACGTCATAGGGATTTCCAGGGCTTCAAACCGACTTCCGAGTTTTAGATTCCCTTTAGTGATACATGACAGCAGCACTCTTTATTGATGTCCAGTCGGCACGTGCCGCACGTTGACAATTTAATCTCATAGAATTCATGTTCAACCATGCTTGTGTAAGTGTACACGTACGCATATTTTTACACACAGATTAAACCAATTTCGGTTTCGTTTGACAGCTCGAGATTGTTGGTCTATTCCGCTAGGTATATTAACTTTATGGTTTTCGTAGTGTATAAGCCTTATATATTATTGCCGCAAGCGACCGCGACCTATAAAAAATCGAATAAATAATAAAGTGACATGTTATTCGATTTTTTATCGGTCGCTTTCGCTTGCGGCAAAGAAAGAAGAAGAGAGCGTATTCACTCTTAAAATGCCGGCAACGCATCTGCAACTCTTCTGGTGGTGCGAGTGTCTATGTTCGACGGTAGTTGCTTTCTATCAGCTGGTCATCCGTTTGCTCGTTTACCCTTTCATTTAATATAAAAGGACCACTTTGCCATCAAGACCACTTTTAGCACTAGGACCACTTTGGCAATCGAACTACTATTGTAGTACCACTTTGGTACCATCACACCACACGTTTTCCGATTTCATTCCAAAAAACACGCCGCCACATTGGATATTGGATAATTTTACTTGGAGATGACTGGCCATTTTATATTCATGATCTGACCTTTAACTGTCAGTGGCGACTCTGAATAATTCTATCTTGTTTTTGTGGAGACAAAGCGAAATATTTTACAAACCTCATAATATGTTTGGTAAGTTTGAAAAGTGATTTTACAGACAAAAACAATAAATTGTGTAACTTGTATCTGACATATTTCTAAAAATCCCATCCATGGATGGGCATGTCAAAAGTCGGTCCTGCGCCTGATCTCTCGCCAGTCGTGTCGGTCGTCCGTCCCACTGGGTTATGAGAGTAAAGGAATAGAGAGTGCTCTTGTGTACTGCGCACACACTTGGGCACTATAAATTACTCCTGCGTAGCTGGCCTGGTTTCAATGAAACCGGCCACCGTCACCGAAACCGGTGTGGGAGCTATTATTATTATTTCAAAAAATTATTTTTAAATATTATTTATCTCGCTAAAACTCAAGAACCGCTGAAAAGATTTGGCTGACTTTATAATGAAACTAGCTGTCCCGGCAAACGTTTCTTTGCCATAATATAAAGTATAAAATAAGATATCCGTTTTTATTAGGAGGTCTGTTTACCGTAGTCCGTATCATGTAGTAATAATAATTAAAAAAATAAAAGTTTTTAAAATGCTATAAACAGACACAACATAATATTATAGGTCTACCAGAATCTGATGGCAAATTTAGATGGCAGATTTTAAAAAAAATATCCTTGATCATTGGATTTTTTTTTACATTTGCATGTTTCACACACAGAATAAGCCGCTAAAGGAAAAAAGGATCAAAATGTTTTATTCCTATTACCTACCCCGGTATTGCTAGAGTCAATTTATTTTCTCACTTTTTGCCATCAGATTCTGTTAGACCTATACGGCATACCTATCAATTATCTTCCGATTCTTTATAGTGCTAAGGATAATAATAGCTGATAATTGCTTAGATGACGCCTGCAACTCTGTTGCGCCAAAATTCGCTTACCGCACGGGAACCATACATTTTTCGGGATAAAAAGAATCCCCCTGCAGGACTCGAAGTATCTCCATTCCAGATTTCAGAATAATCGGTTTTGTGGTTTGAGGAATAGACAGATACACTTTGTCATTTACATAATCTTTTTGTGAAATAAGGGGGCAAACGAGCAAACGGGTCACCTGATGGAAAGCAACTTCCGTCGCCCATGGACACTCGCAGCATCAGAAGAGCTGCAGGTGCGTGGCCGGCCTTTTAAGAGGGAATAGGGTAATAGGGGAGGATAGGGAAGGAAACAGGGTAGGGGATTGGGCCTAAACTCACTCACTCGGCGAAACACAGCGCAAGCGCTGTTTCACGCCGGTTTTCTGTGAGAACGTGGTATTTCTCCGGTCGAGCCGGCCCATTCGTGCCGAAGCATGGTACTCCCACGTATGACGTATTATATTAGTATGGATTACACACGTTTCGAACTCGAGCCCCTCTATCTTTATTATATTTTTACTATTTTAAACCTTTAACCAGAATTAAAATCTTCAGATTTCTCTCGACTGCCAAGTGCCAATACAACCTGAAGCTGATATCGGGGTTAAAATCAATGACTCTATTTTTAATGTAACCTCATTATAAATGTATTTCCTCTTTTCATTCCGAAGTTCCATTGTTTTAAAAGGAGTTGAAAGTATTCAAGCATAATTTAATCAAAAGAATAAAGACACACTGCGAGACCCTAATTTATCATTTAAACGGCACTTCAGAAACATCGATTTTTTAGGGTTCCGTACCCAAAGGGTAAAAACGGGACCCTATTACTAAGACTTCGATGTCTGTCTGTCTGTCCGTCTGTCCTTCTGTCTGTCTGTAGGTATGTCTTCAGGCTGTAGCTCAAGGACCGCTATAGCTAGACTACTGAAATTTTCACAGATTGTGTATATCTGTTGCCGCTATAACAACAAATACTTACTAAAAATAAAATAAATTAAATTGTTAAGGGGGGTTGTCCTATATAAGAAACTTGATTTTTTTGCTATTTTTTACTCGATATCAATAAAGGCAATAGGTTCTCGAAATATTCAAGATAATATACTCAGTTTTATTTGTTCTTTAATAATGAATAATAAAATTTAAATAAATGAATTAATTAATATTTAAATAAATGAAATAATAAAAAAGGGCTCTCATACAAAAAACACAATTTTCAGCCTATTCTTGCTCTATTGTGGTACGAAACCCTTCGTGCGCGAGTCCAACTCGCACTTAGCCGATTTTTTTTTGTTCTATCGGCGGAATTCAAACATGCGACCCCCGGCTTGAGCCGCCGCTCGCTAAATTTTGTTAAATTATGCATCGTTTAAGCTAAACACGTGTTATAATTTCTTAAGAAATGTACACCAGATCATAAAATCAAAGTGGGGGGTCAAGTGTCCCCAGTTTCCCCACTACTATACTAGAGTAGATAATAATTGTTTTAGTAAAGTATGTATTTTATAAAAAGCATTAAGTAAATATTGTAGTAAGTACCTACTTAATTACTTAGTAACTAAGAATAACTTATTTATTTTTTATATTTATTTAGATCAGGCATCTTGGCCCATATTATACAGGTGTAACAAAAACAAGTGATAATACTTTAGGGTGTGTACGTGTTCCTTGTAGAGAGTTCACTGTGAAAGTGGCAGCACTGAAAGACCAAAATTTTTTTTCACTTTTGTATGGGGAAACTCGTGACGCACGGGCCCTTGCCCATACAAAAGTGAAAAAAAATGTTCGTCTTTCAGAGCTACTACTTTCACAGTGAACTCTCTACAAGGAACATGTACACACCCTAAAGTATTATCACTAGTTTTTGTTACACACTGTATATACCTTATAGACTAACATACATAACATTCATATTACTAAAACTAACACTAAGCACTAAACACGTATTGTCTGCGACGTGGTGCGCGACGTGTTCGAAAGTCGTGCTCGGAACCTCCCGTAGACGACTCCAATCGGCCAGAACTCCTCCTTCTCGAAGGTCGGTAGATGATGCGTCGGGACCCTCACCACAAAGGAGCCTATTTGTACCTATAATGAGCGCGAAACCCGCCGACAAACTGCTGTGAAGTTTGGCGGGCTATTATAATAAGTATGGAATATAATTTGATGTTCGATAAAGGTTTTTATTATTATTATTATTATTAAAAACTCGTCAGTTTTACCATTTATCACTTAGGATCGTAAATTCGTAACAATTCAACGGAATTACAATATTTGGTGATAAATTGCTTGTTATTTTCTACCAATAAAGCATAAAATTTTGCGTAACTGGCTGGTCCTAAGTCTAACGAAGGTGCAAACATGATGATGCTTCAGGAATACAGAGTGGCGCGGGCGGTGAGCAAGTTTGACACGCGTCGAGGATCCAAAATGTTTGATGTCAGCACAAAATATCTTGTTATAACGTGACGATGAAAGATGATTGATAAAAGCTTACTACACCATTAAAGATAGCCTTATTATAATACTTAAATGGGGCAACAGTTTCTAATAGGTATTTTAAGTACCTATTAACTTTATATTATGTTTTGTGAAGGGAGGATGAGAGTTAAAAAAGATTTGAAATTTTCTTACTATACCTATAAAGTACAAGAAACTACCTTATTGTATTGAAATATTATCATATAGATTAAGACTACTCAGAATCTAGACAGAAAGCGACACGATAAGTTCTAGAAATAGTTCTAATAACTAAGCCGCCAAAGATTATACAAGGGCAAATATTTCTAGAAAGGACAATCCGAATTATAATTTGAAGCCTGCCGGCAGACTGCCAATATGTTTAGACGTGATGACTGTTTAGTATTCCTAAAACTATTGACAATTGATTATTTGGCAATGCTGCCGAGAATGTCAATGTTATCGTATTTAGATAATCTGCAATTTCATCAAATTATGAATCAAAAAGTAGGGCAGATATTCTACTAATGTTAGCATACACACTTTAATCATCATATTGTCCATAATAATATTATAATAAATGAGAAATTGTGTCTGCCTGTCTGACTGTCTGTTATGGGTTACCTCTTCACACCCAAACCACTGAACCGATTTTGCTGAAATTTGGTATGGAGAAAGTCCCGGAAAAGGCCATAGGATACTTTTTATCCCGGAAAAGGTACAGTTCCCGCGCGATTACCGAATTTGGCGCAACGGAGTTGTGGGCGTCAACTAGTACCTAATAAATAAATAAGAAATAGAGTAATTATAGGAAAATACCAAACGGTGAATCGAAGCACAAAAATTCATATTATATATCACGGGCGTAGCCAGGTTTTAGTATCGGGGGGGTTTCAAAAAAATAAAAGAAATAAAAGTAAGTACATAAAATAACTATATTTATAAGAAAAATATTAAAGATGTAAAATGTTTTTTTAGTGCAATTATAGTTAGTAATAAATGAGAACCCCCAAAACCCTCCCCCTGGCTACGCCCGTGTTATATTTTGTACGAAATTATAAACATAATATATTTATAATTTCATACTTACAAATTAATTAACGTTGCTTTTAAATAAAGGTTTTAAAATAATTAACGTTGAATTTTTTTAACGGGCTTTGGCCCACCACTTTATGCCCGGCCGCACATTGTCCGAATTCTGATCAGAAACAGTTGAATTTCGCCGGACCGCCACCCCGCACACTATCCGAAATATCCTTCCGGCGAGTTCGAGCTCACTCGGCTCAGTACAAAATGTAAGAGACAGCGCGGACGTTCAACTGTTTCTGATCAGAAATTTCGGACAATGTGCGGCCGGGCTATATCTCCTGTGTCACCAGGATCGACAGCGGTAACCAACCACGAAAACCCTTTGACATGATCTCAGGGAGCCCGAGGGACAAGCTAAAACTGTCTTGGGACGCGCAACGAATTTATTCAGAAGAAGATAGATCATAGGAGTAGGAAGTAAGTATACAGTTTTCCCTCCCCAAAAAAGCGGAAGACAGCACAAAGTTGCAAACACAATCACAGAATGTCAAAGAATTTTGCACCACGAGAATAATTTATGTCAATTATTAAGCTGGATCTAATTTAATTAATTTACGTTGAATGTCTAGAAATTGTAGAGTCAAGACTTTAGGGTCAGTCCTCACTGAATAGAGAAGCTAGGAAACGTGACGCGATAGTCTATACATGGGTAATATTATACTTAATATTTTCAATTTTGTATTGCTTTTCTTTTATGCACCTCACTTCATTTTGATTACGATCTGGGAGTGTGAGAGCGAGATTTTAGAGTCATATTATAATATTAGGTACTTATACCCACGGAGGTAAGGTATACCGGCATATCTAGTCAAATCAAATATGGTAAATAATGAAAATCAAAAATAATCAAAATGAAACCGCTAAATAGTTAATCGTAACCAAGAATCGCAAAATTAATAAAAATATCCATACTTCCATACTAATATTATAAATGCGAAAGTGTGTCTGTCTATCTGTTACCTCTTCACGCCCGAACCGCTGACCCGATTTTGCTGAAATTTGGTATGGAGATACTTTGACTTCCGGGAGAGGGCATAGGACACTTTTTATCCCGGAAAAATGTACGGTTCCCACGCGATAAACGAATTTTGGCGCAACGGAGTTGCGGGCGTCATCTAGTTTCACATTAATTTCTTGGAAAGCGGGATTTCATGCCGAATTTGGGCGTAAATGAATCGGAATGAGATAAATTGTATGGCGAGATAAGGCTTCATTTTTTTTCGAAAGGGTCTATGCTACTGGTCTGGTTAAGACCATGGTAGTTTAATCGTGGCTATAACTAGTCTGTTGCTAGTTGGTTTGGAGATAAACAATGAGGGGGGGCTGGCCGCCTCCCTTAAAGTCACACGTGTGACATTCTAATCGGGCAATATTGGGGAGAGCTACGAAAATAAGCTATTTTTATCTGACGTAGAGACACGGGTCCCCCCTGCTCTTAAGGGGTCCGACCCCTTACTCACTCTCTAACGACTGACGAGTGAGGCTGCTCGCGCGCGGTAGCACAAACTAGCTGCGTACGAGTTATCGCGGTAGATGAGCTCAAGTTATTAATTGTTATTGCTTAAAAGAGGGCCGTCCCTCTCCCCTTCCGAGTCCGGTTGGGGTGACATACGCGTGTATGTTCTAATGTCAAAGTAATTGGTAGACCTCTCTACGATAATGTCGCGGTGTATGGCGAGATAAGGCGAGCGCTACCGACACTTATCAGCACTGACTCAACTCCTTCTATGCAGCCCTAGATTTATAACAAGGCCGTATAGGCCGAGGCCAAAAGGCGGCAGCGTCCTAGGGCCTTCCCTACACATTTCGTACATGGGGCTGCATTCATTAAAGTCTACTGTCTAGCACTTAAGTCAAGGTTACCACACTGAAGATACAACTATATACGTGGGAGAGCCATGCTTCGGCACGAATGGGCCGACTCGACCGGAGAAATACCACGTTCTCACAGAAAACCGGCGTGAAACAGCGCTTGCGCTGTGTTTCGCCGAGTGAGTGAGTTTACCGGAGGCCCAATCCCTTACCCTATTCCCTTCCCTACCCTCACCTATTCCCTTCCCTTTCCATCCCTACCCTTCCCTATTACCCTATTCCCTCTTAAAAGGCCGGCAACGCACCTGCAGCTCTTCTGATGCTGCGAGTGTCCATGGGCGACGGAAGTTGCTTTCCATCAGGTGACCCGTTTGCTCGTTTGCATATTCATTAAAAAAAACTAGTTTTTAGGGGTACCAAAGGTATACCCTTGCCGTACGCAAAGGGTAAAAACGACACCTATTACTGAGTCTGTCCGTCTATCTATCTGTCTGTCTGTGGGGGGGGGGGGGGGGGGGGGGGGGTTAATAAAATTAAAATATATACATTTTAGGGGGGCTCCCATACAAAAACACAATTTTTCGCCCTTCGTGCGCGAGTCCAACTCGCACTTGGCCAATTATTTTTATTATTTAAACTAATTATTCAGATAATTTGAAATACCTATGACTCTAATAATTATACGCACGAATTATTATTAAAATAATAGGAATGTTAAAATCACTTACCAAAAAATAAAACGGCCACAAAAAAGTCACAAAAACACAATTCGTACAACACGTATTCGAAAAAACTTCACTACAGTCTATGGGCTGAAATTCAAATTCGTTCGATGTCAGTTGGGGGCGGGAAAACGCCGCGCGGCCGCCTCTACGGAATTTTCAGACAAACTGAAGGACTGAATGGATGGACGCGAAACGGTCATGCGCGTTCATTTACTCCGATGTGATATTAAATATTATTGTTTTCAAAGTAAAATGTTAAATGTATGTATGATTTTAGTCTGATTTACTCAAATCTTTACGTCTAGAATAACTCGACGAATCGATGTCTCGTCGTTACTACGCATAAGATAACGACGAAAGACTGTCTAAAAATGCTACCAATAAAATGTACTGAACAATCTGAAAATCGCGAGGTGCAAAAACTTTAAGTAAAAAAAATTAATTATAAAAAGTACGTAGGTAGGTACTTTAAATATAATTAGTATAAACCTTTCAAGTTTCGCCTACCATTGATCGGAAAAGTTACTTAACATTCATTATTATTATTATTATTAGTCAGACCAAATGTGGTCGAGCGTGATCGTGGCCCAAGCCGGGGTCGCGGGTTCCAATAGTAGATTTTTTCCGTGGACGCGTCCACGGAAAAAAATCTACACGTTTGTAATAGCTTGGATATAGTATGATAATAGTCTAATAATGGCCCAGGGGTTCCCAAAGTGTGCGCCGTGGCGCCCTGGTGCGCCGTGGACAGGCAAGAGGGTCGATCCTCCATTATCCGAAACCACAAATATTATAAAAAAAAAATTAATTATGTAAAGTAGTTAAGTACTAGATATTAAAATATTTGTTCATTATTATTAACCTGCTTAACCTCTTTAATCATTATAGGTTTCTATAGGTCTACGAATCTGATGGCACTTTTGATGGCAGATTTTCAAAAAATATATCTACCTACTCGATCATTCGATAAATTTTATATTTGCATGTTTCACACACAGAATTAGCCGCTAAAGGAAAACAAAAGGATCAAAAAAAATAAGTGGTAGAGCCATGATTCGGCACGAATGGGCCGGCTCGACCGGAGAAATACCACGGGCTCACAGAAACCCGGCGTGAAACAGTGCTTGCGCTGTGTTTCGCCGAATGAGTGAGTTTACCGGAGGCCCAATCCCCTACCCTATTCCCTTCCCTATTCTCTTCCTTACCCTCCCCTTTTCCCTCTTAAAAGGCCGGCAACGCACCTGCAGCTCTTCTGATGTTGCGAGTGTCCGTCGCCCATGTTAACTTTATAATATTATATTATCATCATAATAATAACTACAACACGCAAATATTAATGTGGCACTTCCATAGTTTGTTTAGGCTCAACTCACACTGTAGCTCAGTCAACAAAGTAGTTGTAGAATGCGTGAGCGGGAACCTAAGCAATTTTTGCAGGAACTTATTCAGGGTGGTTAAGGACAAAACATACTAAAAGTCCTGACGCCTAGGAGGTGAGCCGGAGGGAGGGGAGGGCAACAAAGGTCTCAATTTTTGGTTTTTCGTCAATAACTAAAAAACTATGCGTTATAGCAAAAAATATTCTATGACGACATTAGAGCTTATTAAATTCTCTAAAAATTAGATTCTATACAGTTTTTCCAAATTCTCACCCGTTTTCGAACTACACGCTCAGGAAAAGTAAAAATTAAGAAAAGCTTTATTTTTAAATATTCCTTTCTATTTCTGTTTGAATAAGATTATCGCTCTTGTGCTTCGTTCAGTGAGTGAGAGGGCCTCACTCACCGAACCCTACATATTCCGCTAGGTATATTAACTTTATGGTCTAAACCATGGAATAGAGAAACAAAGGCCTGAGCAAGAGAGATGTCACTATCAGTAACACTCCGTGGTAAAAAGAGACGTGTGATACATGACAGCAGCACTCTTTTTTTGACGCCCAGTCGGCACACGCCGCACGTTGACAATTTAATCTCATAGAATTCATGTTCAAGCATGCTTGTGTAAGTGTATACGTACGGTACACATATTTCTACATACAGATGAAACCAATTTCGGTTTCGTTTGACAGCTCGAGATTGTTGCTTTATTTCGCTAGGTATATTAACTTTATGGTTTAGACACTAACAGTACTTCAGCTAAACTTAATAAATATAAAATTATAAACTTTTAAACAAATACATAAATTATAAATCATATACAAAATGAAAGACCATTTTTGAAACGTACGAATTTAATTTTACTTCTATAAACATTAGCTGTATAATTTAACTGAATTACATTACACATTGTGACAGTATGGGGTGATATAAAAAAACTTGTATGCTTGTATGTCCGTTTATTAAAAACGTGAGGCAGGGGCGACCCCCCGCCCCGGCGGGGGCTCTATGTTGACTACTCGATGACGGTTTGTTCCTCTTTCACAAAGAATTCAACTACCTCCTCCACAGTATTAGATTGGTCGGTGTCGAGACCGTCAGTATCGACATCTGCAACAAAATAAATTAGTTAATGATGGAAGTCAAACTCGAAAACACTGGCTCAAAAGAGAGTAGGAGAGAAAAGGACGTTAAATAATAAATAATATTTCAAAAAAACAATCTTTTTTTCAAAAATTATAACAAGTTATTGCCTCTTAATACGTATGCAAAGTGTTGAATTAATTAGACCACTGAAGATACGTAAAAATCGTGCGCAAGTATCATTACATACATACAGCCTAAGCTAGTATAGTGTGTAAAAAAAATTGGTTGTCTGTAAAGTAGGTTTACGGACGGTAGTTTGACGTGACAACCGAACTAAGCCGCCCCGTATCACGTATCTTGCGAGAGCAATGCGATAGCAATTGCGCGATAATTGCTCCAAAATCGCAATTTCGTATCACGTATCAGCCAAAACAATACGATTGCAATCGATCACTATACATGACATCATTGTTTGTGACATTCATGACACCCAGCAATCCCTCGCGCGATTATTGCTAGTGGATTGTTGATCGCTATTTTTAACCGACCTCCAAAAAACAAGGAGGTTATATTATGTTCGGTTGTGGATATTTTTTTTTTACGTGATAATGTAGCCGATCGCTCGTTACGTGCCGCGCTTTCGCTTGCGGAACAGGACAATGACGTCAACCATGGGCGTATATAAGGCGGGTGTCCTGGGGGTCCGGCCCCCCCCCCCCCCCCCCCATTACTATCCATCTTACCTACTTGTCCAATTTCGACAATAATATATTATGTACCTCGCCGATTAAAATCGGTGCGGTACATGTATAAATAATATTTTTGATTTCCTAAACTCGTTGCCTATTTGCTGCTGCGGAACCCTTCATGGGCGACCCCCCCCCCCCCCCCCCCTTATCAAAGCTATATATACGCCCGTGACGTCAACTATTTCGTGAATGCAGCCAGTAGAAACGAGTTATTAGACGTTATCACGTCAAAAGGTTACTCACAGTTTCTGAGCTCGAGCCGGCGCGGCTTCTGCTCGGCCCACTCGCGCGACTTCGCCTCGCGGTACTCCACGTGCTTCTTCATCTGCTCCGTGCGCTTCGCCACCAGCTCCTACAAGTAGGAATGAAACGGTAAATATTGTGGGATACTTTGCCCAACTAGTAGATTTTACGGGCGAGGTATGCCCGGTCATGCCGAAGTCACTACATTAGAGTTTAGCAGTGGTATATTATATACTATAGACCGTCGCACTTAGAAAAGCTTTTAAAAAATTGGTGTTCCGACTTTGGTTCGTAACATTTACTTACATTATTTAATTAAAAATCCGCGTAATTGGTAGGAAAATACCATAACTATTATTTTTATCTTGGGGTTTATAGCAAATATATTATGTTGTAAATTAACATGTATTTTGCCATTCGATTGGTATGGTCACAAAGAAACATTCTAAGAATTGGAATACGGTCGGAAACTAAATGTAAAGCTTAAATTTTTTTTAGCAGTATCAAAATAATGTTAATGATTGTTTTGGCCTCAAGATTTATTACCTAATATATTCACGTAAATTAATTCGACATTACGGAGTTTTAGCCGATGGATGTGGTTTACCAGAGGTTCCGGGGGAGACTCCAGAATGAAGCAAGTCGCCGGCAAAACGTCACGGTATTAGTTTTTAAGTATAATATCTAAAATATGTATGTTAGTTTTAAGGTATTTATTATATAATTTATATGTATGTTAGATTTAAGGTATTCGTTTTATGGGCCTCTGATGCCCGAAATAAATGATTTGAATTGATTACCTTGCTAGCTTTACTGCTCCTCATACGATCCTTGGATTCGAACTGGGAGTAGTATTTCTTAAGATTCTTCTTAATTTCCTTCTGTTGTTTATCAGACAGAAGCGTCGGCGGGCGAGGTCGCCAGAGGAACTGAGCGAATCCTTCTTTCATTACTCTGTAAATAAAAAAATATTAAAAGTTTTTTTACTTTATTAGCGTTTTAGCCACCACACAGCAAAACATCAAAAGTAATAATTTAAATAACTATGGATTATCATAAATCATATTATGAAACATTATATTTTACACAACTGGATTATACTGTATTATTCAGTTTCATATTATACAAGTTATGAATAATTGATAAATCCTCTTTAAATGTTTCACATGATTGCAAATGGCGCTATTAAAAATGATGGATTTTAAACTTACGCCTAAATTCTTTAAAGGGCGAGGCGATATTGGTAGTGTTCATATTTTTATAAAAAGAAATACATTGTTATAAAAACTAACCTCCTCAAAATCTTTCCTTGGAAGGACCAAAGATAGTAGCCGCAGTCCATCTTACACTTGAGTGAGGACACACCTGTCACCACATAACGACCCGTAGGATCCCATTCAATGCCGGACATCTGTTAACAAATTAAAATATAAAATTTAATGTTGTCTCTTTATTATATTAAATGGTATAATGGCAATAACATAACATTACATACTAGCTATGATGGTGCCCGCAAAATTTCGCACAGAAATTTGTCAATAGTGTCGTTGTCATTAAAACTTTACTTACATTATTTTCATAAGAAATTTCATCTAAATCGGTTCAGCAGTTTAAGCGTGAGCATACAGATACACTTTCACTTTATAATATTAATATTGATAGAAATATTTACCTGGTAATGATCCGACACATTCATTATTGTAAAGTCATTAGTGTCCAAGAACTCTAGCGCACCACCAGTCAGACCTAAGTTGGCTAGCACGATAAACTGACCCATGGGTGACCAGAAGAGATGATTGAAGGTTGTCTTCTCAAACTTCTTCAGCAGCGTCGGAGCCTGACCGGTGTTAACTTGGTAGAAACTGATGCAAATATTCGCTTGATCGCCATGTATAATCGCAAACTTGGATCCAATTGGCTCCCAAGCAAACGCCTGAATCGGTTCCTTGATTTCCACGGAATCGACCGGAATCTCTTTCTCCCTCATATGGAATATTTCAAAGTTATAATACATTCCAGAATACTTTATCTCGTTCTTGTCTTTCTTGACTTTGGAGTACCGGTCAACTTTCACGCAGAGGTAGTCACCGCTCTTCTGCCAGTGTATCTTACAGTCGGCTACGGAGAACAGATTCTTGGATCTTGTTTCAGTACGGTTGGGCAGTTCGAGGAGTGTAACACGAGCGGGGACATCCTTGTCTTCCGCTACCCAGTATGCCAACACATTGTCAGATGGTGACCAAGAGAAATCTCTGAAATAAGAAAATAGCTTTTTAGTTCTATTACATCACCAATATTTGTCAGAATGAAAATTAAATTAAAGCAATAATTAATATCATAAGAATTTTGAAACTTTTAAAATATTATATCAAAATTTATAAAGCAAACAATCTCATGGGAAATACTAAAATTGTGAATTGAAGTTACCTTATACCAGGAATCTTAATAGATTTTTTATCTAACAGACCGAAACTTGGCGTTTCGTAAACGGACAGCATATCAGTGCTGAGCCTTGCGAAGAACCTGTCGTCTTTGCTCCAGCGGAATATGGGCCACGTCACGTACTCCTCTGGCGGTGGAAAACTACGCTTCTCTTGACCAGTCCTGAAAAGAATTTGAAATATTTGCATCATCAGATTTTTAACGAGGCTTAAAAATGCACTTGGCATCTATGCCAGCCTCATAGTATTATTCAAAATTATTAAAAATTAAACTATGCGACCCTTCATTGACAATAAATAAAATATTATTAAAGTGCGGGCCTCTTGCCAAAGAGGCGACGCCAAAATAATATTAATTTGTCCCCCAAACAAACAACCGGCCCCTGAGACCACGATTCCGTCCACAATCCACCAACCAGTGCATTAAGTCCTCTGCAACCCCACAGTGAACACTTAGAGGGGACTCCCTCTTTCCTATCATGTGATTAAACTTGTTGAGTGGAACGTGTCCTGATCGCATCCTCATAGCGGTAACCAAGCTAGTCCTGGTAATATTAGTGCCCTCAAACCATGGCCTCAAAGATTCACAATTTAATGTTATCAGGATAATATTATTGCCATAGTGTTACTCAATCTCTTTTGTCAATTTTCAATGAGTTCCAAAACATTTCAATAGCAGCATCAGCTGCTGTTGTTATCCTCTGTGTCAACATAACAGAGAAACAATAGTAAGTTATACACTGTGCAAACAGTATATAACTTATAAGTAAACAGCCTCACTCACAAAATCGAATCGAGAATCGAATCAGCTCGATCTCACTAGCTTTTGCAACTTCCCACTGCTGACACATACACTAGCGCAAAATCGTGCTGTGACTCAATTAGGAACTAATTCAATCTCAATGGCTTTTCCCATTCCTTACAGCTAATAAGTATAAATAATAATAATAATAATATATATGGACGCTTCACACCACGTCAGTCTGGCCCCGTGGTAAGTACCTAAAGGACTTGTGTTACAGGTACCAGACAATGGAAATATATTTAATACTTTTATACTATACATATATTTAAGATTTTTATTATATGATACACATATTTAATACACATCCATGACCCAGGAACTTAGAAAACTTTTTGATCCGTCGGCGGGATTCAAACCCGCGACCCCCGGCTTAAGCTACCAACGCGCACACCACTAAGCCACAGAGGTCGTCAAATAGAACTAATCAGTAGTTCCAAATCTGCTAGCAGCAAGATCATGTGCTGCTAGCAGATTTGGAACTAATCAGACTCGTAAATCAAAATATCAGTACAACTGCAGTTTTAGGAACATGGTCATTAAGTATTCAATTACCTGATATCCCAAATAATTAGTTTCTTATCCTCTCCCCTGTCACTGTTGGGTGAGAATGTGACAAGGTAGTTCTCACATGGCGAGAAGGAGATGAACCGAGCCTCGTGGTGAGAGAATTTTTGAAACTGACTGAATTTGGGCCCCGCCCACAGTGCCACACCCCTCCAGTGGAAGGTAGCCAGGTACGTACCGAGTGGCGACCATACTGCGTATGTTTCAGTCCAATTCTGTAAAAAATTAAAATATGTCATTTTTTTACAATAAGGCAGCGTGAAACTTAACAATATTATTAAAAATCATGAGGCTTTTCTATTGGAATTATACTATTGCAGTGATGCCTTTTAAGGGACTAGATATTTGGATGTAAAAGGAACCATTTCAATGACATGTCTTTTTAACATGTAACATTAGAGACACAAAAACTCTGACCTTTTAAAAAAATTGTTTTAATTATGCTAAAAATAATAAGAATCATATTAAAATTAAAAAATAATTTTCCTTTTTTCCTTAGTTTTAAGGGAAAACTATAAAATCACATAGCACATAATATTATTAAGAGGATTCCACACCGCCCTTTTTTCCATACAAACGTTGTCCCCTGTTTCCTCCCTGGATAATGCTAGTAGAGTTATAATTTTTTTCCTGAATATCTACGGCCACTAATACAATGTCCCTATGTTTTCTTTTTTTTTATAATTTAATTATTAAATAAGATATGAACGTTCAAAAACCCAAAAAAATGGCCAGATTTTCCGCTGTGTTCAAACGTCTAGAAAACAGATTTGGCTAGATTATACAAAAAAAGCAAAACATAGGAACACAGCTCAAGCCTTTTTTTAATCTTTAATGAAAAAAGTACTTAAATCGGTTAAGTTTTGGAGAAGGAATCAGGGGACAACGAATCGTTGATTTTCTGGATTTTCTGCAGTTGTCTCTATCGCGTTCTGCGGTATAGGCTTGAGGTAAGGGAGACAGCTATAGATATTACACGTACTTTCTTTCATTTCTCTAGCCCCTGTTGTATCCTCTTAAAAGTCAAATGAAAGTATACAGTAAACTTTCACTTTGTCAATTTGTTATTCTGCAAGATCTAAACTTGTTTCACTTTACTTGTATTTGTACATTTTGAAGTAATTGACTTATTTTTATACACTGTATTTAAAAATTGGTTTTAATGGAATAGAATTTTTTTAATACCAAGCACTCACACATTTTGCATATTACTTCAATATTAATCCCTCGATCGTGGAAATCTATTGTTATCGCGGTTGAAGGTGACTGCTTGGGGGTTGAGGCATTAATCCACATTTTTTTTATTAGTCATAAAACTTTAAAATGACAAAAAAGCATAATATTATAGTACTCACCGGTCTCTCCTGCAACACAACAGGCTCCGGAAGAGCATTCTGCCACACCTGTAGAGCCACACCAGTACCAATTCCGACGAGGAACTGGTCATATGCATCAGGATCCATCAGGTACCATTGCAGGTCTGATTGGACCTTGAACGGCTGAGGCGCAGGTGGCTCCCACTCTTTGGGGATGTCAGCATACCTAAAATAAAATATTTAAATTCAGCATATTATGCATAGTTGCTTTAGCAGAAATATAACATAGTAAAGTAATAATACCTAATGTTTGATTTGTGCAAAATACAGTTCTTTTCAAGTATTTTCCAAATATTTAAATTGTACTATAACAAGACACTAACACTGATAAAATGTCTTTGCAGTTTTCTATCTTATACTTTTACTAGAGATTAATTACAATGATTTACATAGTGTTTGTCATAGCTACTCAAACATTATGTTATGATTTTGTTTTTACTAATAAAAAGGTTTCTTGTTGCAGTTATTTCCTGTCTATGGTGGTGGCACTAGATAGGAAGTGGCCTAATATACCACAAGTGAGTTCACATAATGAACTTCCCATCTTTTAGACGCTCTTTTGTGTGCCCATGAGTGAGAGTTTCGGCTACTAAATAAATAACTCGAAAATAAAAGAAAAATCATCACAAAATAAAAAAAGAATACTCACTTTTTGAAGTCAGTGAATAGGTTTACTAAGAATGTATGTTGTTTATCTAGTTTACAGTTGTTTGTGGCTTGTACTGCTTCGGCGGCGTTTTGCGGATTACTATATTCAAGGAAGATGTAACCCGTTGTGTTCCCATTTTCATTTGTGGGATAATACTCGTTGACAATCTTGCCAAACTTGCTAAAGATCTTATTGATTACACTTTGTAACTTCTCCAGACGTTCCGGCCCTACCTGCGGGCATCCGTCAACTATGATAACATTCTCGTAACCGTCCGATTCCTTCGGTTTCTGTTCTAAAAGGTCCGCTAACAATTCTGCAACGTCAAAGTGAGGTTAGAATTTGTAACCTACAGAAAGTTTGTTCCAACACGAATGCACTATCACAACGCCATCCACTATGAAATATATTGTAACACTGACTCCCTAAAACCCAAAACCACTAATAAACACTGTAATATTTCCATCTAAATACGTGGATGACGCATATGGCCGGGTTAACTTTTGACCACTCAAAAACCTACCTTCCTCGGTTATATCATCCACAAATCCCTCCGGATCATCAAAATCTGGCTCCTCCTCAAGATTTTGCTCTTCATTGTCACTCTGTGGAGCGGGATTCACTTTATCATCACCCTTTTTCTTTGCCATTTTGATGTTGTAACGTGTGGTACCGGAAGACACGCCATTAGTGGACTAAAACCACAAACAAGAGATGCTCCGACATCATGACAAGTGACATTACATTTTCTTAATTTTAGTTTATTGTCTATGAAAAATATAGAATAAAAATTCCATTCCATGACTGGCCTCGGCGTTTTCCGGTTTTGGAGTCCAAAATTACTGTTGGCATTTGGCACTTAGTCTGGGCACTATAATTTGCTGCCATGGCAAACGAATGACGAAGATTATTGACGGATGCTCCGCATAATATTTACTCAGAAAGGTATCTTCAATGCTTACCTACCTGCATTAGGCCGCGTTTCCATTAACGTGGAGAGGAGCGGAGAGGAGCTTAGCGGTGCCGAATTGACCAATCACCATGCTCGAAATCTTTGCTCCGCTTTGCTGTCATTCCGCTGGAATAGCACGATCGGGCACGGCAAGTCAGCTGCTCCTCTCCGCTCCGCTCCGCGATGGCTCCGAGTCAGTGGAAACGCGGCCTTAGTATAATATAGGTACTGCATAGTAATAAATTCAATATCAATAGTTAAAAAAGCATTCTCTGAGTTAAGTTAAAAATGCTAAACTTTAACTCTGAAGTGTCAAGTCATAGCAAGTAGTCTCAAACGACTTTTGTTTTAACATGATATTGACGTATTCCGACCAAGCGCCAAAACATACTTGTAGGATTGTGCTTTGTGAGAGAATGTACCGTTAAGTGTCTGTAATGTTATGGCATTAGCCTATTTACATTCCAACCATTAGAGTTCCCAATAACTAGCCTCTTGTTCTTTTATTATCTCAAAAGTCTACACTTTCTAGAGTCTTTTTGTCTTAAGGCGGAAGGTAATTTTGACACGGAATTCCCAAAAGTTGTTAAAAATCAATGCGGCTCGCCGCTAGGGTCATTGGCCAGTGGCCACTGGTCAGTGCAATTCGTTCAGAGTTTAATTACCTTCAAGATTCTATGCCTTATGCCAGTGGCATAAAGGTTATGGAGGTTAAATATAATAATGGTCTTTGATGCGTAGGTAAATTGAGGTCACCTGCCGACTGCATTCTATTCATGCGTGCACCATGCATTTGATAAATGGTAAGTATTACTTGGTACTTTATGGAGTATGCATTGCTAACATAGTCCTAACATCCTTATAAAATACAAGATGTTGCCCGCAGGCCGCAACTTACGTAGCAAGGTTTCGTAACAGACATGAAACGGACAGACTGACAGACACCTTTGTATTTAGAATAATATTTAGTACTAAATGACGCCCGAAACTACGTGGCGCCCGTTTTTCCGGGATAAAAAGTATCCTATCCTATCCGATAAGATATATATTTACCCGGGACTCAATAGTACCTCTATACTTATAACTAAAAAATAAATTCCTACGGTTACCTTATCATAACATTAAACTCTATAATTCCCATAGACTTACAATACAAACAATGCACTGGCCTACTTTCAAGATTGTAGAGCACGTACGTTCGTAAAAAATATAAGAAACGTTAACTCTCTATAAGGCAATAGCTCATAATAATATTACTAAACTAGCTGTCCCGGCAAACGTTTCTTTGTCATATAAAGTATTTCGCCCATATTATTTTATTGAAGTGACTAAATAAGTATGTCGCCATGGCAACGTCCATCACTATCCCGTCGCACAAACAATGGTCGTCGTCAGTCTCGAGTTGTAATAATTTACTATTATAAATTATTTATTTAACAAATGCACTTATCAATATAATAAGTACCCAGTAGCCGATTCTCAGACCCACTGAATATGCATATAAAATTTGGTTAAAATCAGTAAAGCCGTTTCGGAGGAGTACGCGGCCAAACATTGTGACACGAGAATTTTATATATAAGATATTAAGTAAATCCCAAAATGATTGTGCAAAGTATTTCCAAAATACATATAAGTATTACATAACTCAGCCATAAGCCTTTCATCACGTATTTTATGAGCCCAAAGCTCTACACTCTGTTTCCAATTCATTTTACCCAAAATGTAAACGTAACTCATTGTGGGCGTTAAAACTTTTTGCTTATAAAATAAACACGTCATATAAATACGATTGTGTGTTTGTCTGTTACCTCATCATCCCTATATCGCTCTACCGAATGCGATTAAGTTTTGTATAGAGATACCTTGCATTCTAGAATACGCACGATAGTTTTTATCACGAAACTTGTTACGATTTTCGCACGATCTTTAGTATACTTATTATATACCTACATATTAATTATTATTAAGTAAGTAATAATATAAATACCAAGAAAATGAGGTTCTCAGTATCTCAGGACTCAGAGTTGTTTTTTTTTTCTTTGCAGTCGTGTTATGTATTAACTTCCAAGATGGCGTCACATATTATTGTGAACCTGAGAAGTGAGAACATGATGTCACCGCCCTAATAGCCTCTAATGAGGATAACAATGAGCTCTATATTTCAAATATCGATGACCTACCGAATTAGAATATTTAGCACTAGTTTTCAGGATTTTTGTACTTAGAAACATGCTCAGAATTACAACAAGCTACATAATAGTGACGTAACGTATCAAAACTTTTCTCCGACCCTCAGCAAAAGATTTGAAATAAGTATGTAACGCTTTTTTTTTCAACATTTTAGAAATGCCTGTTTAAGCCCATATAATTATGTATACTTACCTACGTAATTGATGAATTTAACTAATACCATAGGCATAATAAACCAAAAATGGATAACTACCTAGAGCTTAAAATAAAGTGTGAACTCTACCATTTTCTTGGAGTAACTTTAGTATTCCAATTGACGAAACACGGTTATGGATATTGGTATATTAGGTACACTACACACTACCACACACTGTGTATGTATAGATACCAACTACTTTTCAAATTGGGGTTTGAAAAAGACAAAAAATATGATGTTAAACCCCGTTATGAAGTGAAGCGAACCTTGTGGTTTCAGTTGGCAAATTATTGACAATGGTAGCAATTTTTTGTTTTTTGTTAAAGTAGAAATAATCAAGAATAAAATAATGTTGAAAACACCGGACACTAGTCAGCTGCTAATAGGTTTTTAACGCAATTAAAAAGTAGAGCAAAATCCCTCTCGAGAAATTGTCAAGAAAGTTATTCAACAATTTTAATATTATGTCACTTACCTACTTCATTGATCATATTGTAGCCTGTAGGTCATATGATATCAACTATCATCGAATAGTAAGCAGCCTATAGTTGCTATTCGATGCCTATAGCCTATATAGTACTCTGATAAGTGCATAATTCTAATAAAAAGCAGTTAAAGTTAAAAAAATTAAATAAATACATCCAAAACACGTTTTTTATCTAAGTAAGTAGGTAGTAGTGCGTAGTGGTAGTTACTACTTTATTGTTTTGTAAAAAAAAAAGAGAACTTTGTTAAGATTGGTATCCCGTCATTAAAATTTTACGTTTCTGATAAATTGACTGATATAGCTATTATATATATTAATTACTAGCGTAGTTGAAAGACGAAATTACATAATGTTTGATTACATAGAAATTAATATCAAATTGTATAATATGTAAAATATAATATCAAACTGTATCTGAAATTCTTTAACCCATCAATCGCCAAGCGGCACCCGGGTGTCGCATAACAATTGAAAATTTATTGTGTCTGCGATTCCCACGATCGAGGTATTAAGTAAAAATATAATATGACAAAAACAATGTTTACATTTTGTTTAAGGTTATTATGGTAGAAACTAATATTATGGCATGCCACGACGAAAGCCTACTTTTCGATCATTCAGCGCCTGTGTTTGGAAGTTTTTGTAGAACAAGCGAGTACGCACGAACGGCATACCTACAGAGCCTGTTTTACCAGTCCGACTCTACCGTAGAAGCGGTGACGTCGTGTTTCCCGCGCATTTTCCATAGAGAAAATAAATGAAAAACTTTTTAAATTTCGATTTTCAAGTTTGGAATTCCATGTGTTTCGTGCCAGTTGTAGTAAAATAGTTTTTCTTGTGTAAAAAGGATTGAAATATAGGTGAGTGTTTGTTTATAAACAAGTATGTATCCGGTCACTCGGTGACTCGACTCTACCGGTCGCGGTGTCATAAAAGTTGTGCACGTGTGAGAAATTGGGAAATGGGAATAACTCAATAATCGTTATATTTTTTGTAGACCGCTATTATAGCCTATATCAGTCGTTCCCAAATAGGCCAATTATTACGCGTGGAGGCGTTGTGTAGAGGCTTGGGGGGTGATTTATTTTATCTGGATGCATTTTAAATTAAAACAAGGGGGGCACTAAAACATAATTTGTTCTGAAAGTGGGCGGTAGACAAAATAAGTTTGGGAACCCCTGGCCTATATCTCAGTTTTTAGGGTTCCGTACCCAAAGGGTAAAAACGGGACCCTATTACTGAGACTTCGATGTCTGTCCGTCTGTCTGTCCATCTGTCTGTCCGTCTGTCTGTCTGTCTCCAGGCTGTAACTTAAGAACCGCTATAGCTAGACTTCTGAAATTTTCACAGATTATATTATAATATAATATCTGTGGCCGCTATAACATCAAATACTAAAAACAAAATAAAATTAATATTTAAGGGGGGCTTCAATACAACAAACGTTTTTTTTCGGTCTTTTTGACTCGTAATCCATAATGGCAACATATATTAGACATTGAAATTTTCACAAAATCCTCAATTGTACATGTACTTTATGGTTGCCTGGTAGAGACTGCTTCCAGCAGTAAGGCCGCCAATTCAAACTATTTCTGTTTTTGTAACTTGTGTAAATTGATTTGTTTTGTTTGTTTGAATAAAGAGTTTTTTATTTTATTTATTTATTTACTTTAATATTAAATAATAAAATTGAAATAAAATAAATAATTAAGGGAGGCTCCTATACAAAAAACACAATTTTTCCTTATATTCGCTCTATAACGGTACGGAACCCTTCGTGTGCGAGTCCGACTCGCACTTGGCAGATTATAATAATTGTTAAGTTCACATAAGAAAATCTAAACTCTAGAATTATAGATTGATAGTAAGGTATGTATCTTACTATGGCTATGCTTATAAAGTACGTAGGTAGCTCGTGAGCTCCGTGTAATATTTTCCGAAAATTGTAGAGCCGTGCGTCGTCATACATTTTTGTACGTATATCGTTAAAACATTTAATAACGTTTAGTAATTCTATATGCATAAATTTCGTTTTAGAACTGATGTAATGTAAAACCATAACTTTTTTTGCAGAAAAATGTAGGGTAGTAAGTGTAAAAGACAAATATATCAAAATTATATTGCTAAGATTTTGCTCTACATTTTCGGAAAACTTACTTAGCAAGCTAAGCCCAGAAAAACTATCAATGACTCATATTCTTTAAACAATTTAGTCATCAAATGAAACAATAGATCGACTCTACCACATACGGTAGGTAGTTGGGTATAATATGTTTTAAAATAACAAGAAGTACTTATCATTTATTTAATACTTACGTGTGAACAAAATATTAATAAATAGATAGCTATAAAATGCTTTACTTTAGTAAGAACATATTATCATTTAATATTATAATATAAAAGGTGTAACAAAACTAAATGATAATATTTTAGGGTGTGTATGTGTAAATAGTTTACTGTGAAAGTAACAGCGCTGTATGAGCAATTTTTTTTAATGTTATATGGGGAAACTCGTGACGCTGGAGCTGTCCATACAAATCACAAGAAGACTGAAGAAGCTCTTTCAGCGCTGCTACTTTCACAGTGAACTCTATATAAGAGACACATACACACCCTAAAGTATTATTACTTAGTTTTGTTACACCTTGTATATTTTAAGAATATACTCAATGTACACTAATATTATAAAGCGGAAGAGCTTGTTTGTTTGAACGCGCTAATCTCAGGAACTAGCCCATTTATCGAGGAAGGCTATAGGCTATATTTTACCACGCTAAGACTAATAGTAGCGAATAAATAGAGGAAAATGTGGAAAAGACGGGGGAAATTATTTGATAGAGCTTATCACGAACTACTGGAGCAATTTTTTGTTATTTGGCACAGATAAAAAGTAGACCACGTGAAGGATCATAGGCTATTTTTGTGGACTAATTTGTCTGTGAAATATTTAATTTACGCGGGCGAAGCCGCACGGAACGTCTAGTATAATAATATTATTCTGCGGTTTCAATATTTTAATACCTATGTGTGAACAAATAGGTACATTTGTTCACACATAGGTAAGTATTAAAATCTTAATAATCGTGTGACGTATCATGTACTTTAACTACTTTTCGCATGGTCTCTTTTTGAATGCAGAACTTCTTTCCAGATATGATCTGGCTGGCGCTAACCCTGGTGATGCTGGCCCCGGCGTGGGGGGAGGACACATGTCTCTCCGTCGACGACGACCCCTACGTGCTGTTCGCCAGCAAGACAGCATATACCTTCGCCAACAGGGGCATCCCTATTAACAAGGCCCATGAGATACCTGGTAAGTTGGGGTAAGAAGGCTGTGAATCATGATTAGGGTAAAGTGGGGGATTATTATTTATTACCATCATGACTGCGAAAATCAACGTCGCAGGATTACCCTGCATGGGTGACGATAATCCATGCAGGGCAAACGAGCAAACGGGTCACCTGATGGAAAGCAACTTCCGTCGCCCATGGACACTCACAGCATCAGAAGAGCTGCAGGTGCGTTGCCGGCCTTTTAAGAGGGAATAGGGTAATAGGGGAGGGTAGGAAAGGAAATAGAAGAGGGTAGGGAAGGGAAAAGGGTAGGGGATTGGGCCTCCGGTAAACTCACTCACTCAGCGAAACACAGCGCAACCGCTGTTTCACGCCGGTTTTCTGTGAGCCCGTGGTATTCCTCCTGTCGAGCCGGCCCATTCGTGCCGAAGCATGGCTCTCCCACGTCAATTCTACATGTTCGAATTTGTTACCATAATGGTTGAACGTGAAGAAAGTGCATTACACCAATTACACTACTCAACACTAAAAAAAAATCTGATTTGGTACATATGATTTCATATCGAGGTTGACTACTAATAACTAATTGTAGGCATTTTATTTTGATATCACATCTGGAAACTGAGAAATATAAATTCAAACTTTCTGTAACGTAGACCTAAGTTGGATGTTTATGTAGCTGGTATTTCGAAAATAAGATTATTTTACAAACAAAACTTACTTTATACGTTAGTTTAATTAATGAACTTTTATTTGACATGCGTGAATATTAGCAGTGCTAACTTATTTTGTTACATTTTTGGCGAATTTATGCCAAAATCTGGCCATCACGAGAGTCATTCGTAGTGGGACGTAAATTGCTCAATTTGGTTCATTGGTTCAGCCCGATTAAATTATTTTGCTGCCTTTACACATAAATTTAGGCTATTTAAATATTTTCGTAAAACACTTGGACAAAGATAGTCCTGCATTACAATTTCCCTAGCAAGTTTCCAAATCTTAGTTAGGCGAAAATCAAAGTCAAAATCAAATCTTATTCGTAGGTAGGGCATAAGAAAGCTGATCGAAGATTCATCTTTTACATCAACTTACTCTTAATCATTCTGAAAAAAAAAAGCAGAGAAAGCTTTAATTGATGTGACAAAGAATTTTCTCGGTCACAACAAATCCGCTGACTTTCGCCAAAAATAAAACTGATGTTGGACTGTGTCCTTAAAAAGGAATGTTATATGTTATTTACTTAATCTGCACTTGGACTTTTTGCCCGAAAATATGGGATCAGTTAGCCATAAACATGGGAACCGCTTTCATGAAGATACGGCTGAAATTTTTTGCAAGATGGGGGTCTGTTATGCTAGCAGATTACTGTTGGAGCCCTATAGTGAATCTCCAGGATCTTAATACAAGCATAAAGCCAGCTGCACCAAGAAATATTTCCCTTTTTATATAAAAAAATAAAAAAATCCTAATGGATGAGCTTGATTTTGCTTGAAAATCATATGTTTGAATAATTACATTTATCTCGGAAATGAGATGTGATCCAAAAATTTTATTTACACATTTATATTAGGGCAATAACAAGGAATTATAATTACATAGTAGGAACTCAGATAAAAAAAAAAAGTTGAAAATTTGTTGAGTAGTGTTACCTTTTGTGCTAGTTATATTCTCTGCTAATAGATAGGCGTACGTTCGCTGAGAGTTAAGCCAACGATTAATCAGAGAAAATTGATTCATAGGCGGTGATATTACGTAAGTTATTTGGACGCATTATATCAAACCCAGCCGACCGATCATAATATTGAATAATTAACACAACCCGTTACCCGACCAAATGCTGTAGGTTTGCCATGTGCTTATAATGTATATGAATCAATTTCTTCAATGATACATGCGATAGCAACACCTTTCTAATTTCTTCTGATTGTATGCGCAAAGGGCGTTGAAAAAGACGTTAAAAGAATGTTCATACTTCTTACTTGTGGAGTACGCCAAGGTCCAATGAATGATGTAACCGTTGACCTTGGAAACTACATTAACAGACTACAATGCTATAATACTACGAATACTAGAAGTAGTGGTTACTACTTACGAGTACTATAATACATTTACATCCACTACGAACTAAAACCAAAGGTGACGGGTCATTTGTGACCCAGGCCCGACACAAAAGAGACATATGCCATTTTTTTTCGTTATATTATGGGTAACCAAGATATGCAAGTAATTTTTAAATTCAATAGCAGTGGCTTACATGTTATTTTATTGCTTTCTGTTTTTCTTCAGTTAACTCGTGTCGGGCCTGGGTAAATTTTGTATGGGCCGTGACCAGTCTCTTTTACTTAGACAGAAGAGAGCCACCAAATTATATTAATAAGGGTTTTTTTATTTTTATTATTATTCTAATATGCCACACACCAGTCCACACCAGTCAAATGAGACTATGAGGGACTGCAATTTGGATTCCAGTAGTTAACTTTTAGATGTGCTTCTAGAATCTAGATTTCAGGCGCTAGAAGTTAATGCCATTTTAGGGCTCCCACACAAAACTGCGATTTCGCATCGCATCCCATCGTAATGTCGTTTTGTTACGATTTTGTGGCAGATATTTGCGATGCGGTGCGAATTCGCAGTTATGTGTGGGAGCCCTTAGATATAAAAATGCTAATGAAATGGGAGGCAGCAACAGGTGACATACATAATGACACACGTCTGTATACAATAAGCAGCCTTGTAAATATACATTCAGCTGTGAACCGGATGTCATCATCAGCCCATCACCAGTCATGGGGATTGGGCTAAGGTCACCATTATGTACAAGGATAGATATTATATTATGTAATGCCATCATGCATCCAGATATATTTATTCATGGGTGGGTGAATCTCTATTATTTGTATGTTGCTAATGCAATGCCTACGCTACATCTCCTATGCCAAGACAAATTTGAATATTCTTCGGACACCCTTGAGATCAAAAAAGAAAATCAAAGGGTTGTCAAAGGGTTTTCCTAGATTATTTACCACTCTTAATCCTGTGTACAGGAATCACAATGCTGTAAATGTGTGGAGGCCAGGCTGAAAAAGTCGAAACTTTTAGACAGCCTTGAGAGTCCACTTTTTAAAAGATTTGTACCAGTTGTACCTCGACTATTTTAAGCATTAGTAGCTCCTCGATTTCCCAAGTAAAGTGAGAGATAGGTACCACGTTTACACAGAAATCCGACAGTAAGACATAGGTTACACGGTCAGTCTGCCATCAGTTCAGTCCATTAGTCTGAGACTGACGCCGGAATGATGACCGGAAAGTGCATATTAAAAAAATGATCAGTCCTTCAATCAAACGATACCTACACGATCATTCTCCCGTCAGTCCGGATCAGACTGATGGACTGAACTGATGCCAGTCTACCGTGTTAGTTGTAACCTATGTCTTACTGTCGGCTTTCTGTGTAAACGTGGTACCTATCTCTCGACGCTTTACTTGGGAAATGAAGGAGCTACTAATGCAACTTTAAAATAGTCGAGGTACAACTGGTACATTAAGTACCCTAAAATAAAACTTAATATAGAACTTCATTAAAGAAAATTATTATCTTGCCACATTTTTGGCGCATGAACGTTTTTTTTTTCTCGGCTAGGTTAGCATAACATCTGAACTATGTCATCAATATTTCCGCTAAAGGTAACGACGCAGTTGTACTTGTTTTGTGATTATGATTACTGCATAACACGATCGTAGGATACGGTCATATATTATAGTGCGTTTAAAGTTATTTTACCTATGATAGGACCTTATGCCGACGACAATAATGACTTATCCCGCTGAAAAGTGGACTCTACCTTACCAGTTACCAACAGTTACCAAGCCAAGATAAGAGCTTTTATTGCGATCAAATATGGTGTTTCTGTAGCTTCTAGAACTTCAATAAGGTAAAATATGGCTGAAGAAATACTGCCTTATCATTCAGTTATTAAGGAAAGGGTTTGTCATATGTAATTAATCTTTACCTGCCTGCTACTCAACCTAAACCATTAATTTATTCTCATGATTTTTTTGAAACTTTTATATTAAGTTAGATTTTAGAAGGTACCTTAGACGCATTGATATTCAATGGCGCAATCCACTCAATGGTATAATCCGAATGTTATTAGATCAGCCAGTAAATGTTCTACCTCAAAAACCACCAAAAACCATCCCAAAGACTGAATTTTTAGGAAAATTACAGCTGAGGCGTGAGAGTTGACTATTTCTAAAGCCTAAAATGGCTGATAGACGTGCGAGTGAGTACGCGGACTTATGGCTCGACGATCTTTTTCACTTGTAACGCATTTTTAAGGCGAAAAAGATCGTCGAGCAATATGTCCGCGTACTACTTACTTGCACGTCTATAACCCCTTTTAAGAGAAAGATATGAATGTCATACATTTATCCTTGACCGGGACTAAATAAAACTATTGTTCTCTCGCTCGATGAGCCGGCATTGATGCGTGAAGCCTGGCCAACAATGACGAGCAGGGACCAGCCAGGTAGAAGATTTAGGTCACTGAGTTATAGACAATAATATCTTTGGGGTGATAACTTCTGGAATAGAATGAGGGGAAAAACTTGGGAGGAAATTCGGTATATTCTACTTATATGAATTGCGCAAAATCCTGAAGCATTTTTAAAGATTCTGGGTACATATCTGGCTATCTGGCTACAGGCTACCTATCAGTTTTAAACCTTTATCGCCACATTGTAAAGGCATAAAGACGGACATGGTTTGATAGCTATTAACAGACACGGAATATAAATAGTAGCAAAATTGTCCAACTGCCGTCCTCATAATTTTGTTGACTTGGCAATTATCACTTTAGTCATTAGTAGCTTACTTTTGCAAATAGTAATTTGACTATTTCAACAGCATTAACGTTAGTAAAAGCCTTTTATACGTATTTACTTTACGCGGCCCCTCCATGTTGAAAGTACCAACAGAAGAGCTTACGCAGTAGCGGCGGCGTTTGAGAGGGCGACGCGCGACGGTAGGCAAACAAAAGGGGCACCTGCCGCCTGCGGCACTTGACAGGAGGCGCCGAAGAAATCTCTCCCAAGGCGCTGCAGCTGGTGCTAAAACCGGCACTGACACTACGAATGTGTAGGTATATAGGTAGCTATATTCGTCTATGCTACAGAGACAGCTTTGAAATCTTGGTGAAAATCATGGTTACCCATCGTATATCAACGTAAAGAGGACCATTTAGACTTATAGCATATATTTACCATACTTAAAAAGTAAAAACATGGTCCATGCCGTGCTAATATAGACATGAATGTGACCAGTCGAGACCCTTTACTAATAAGGTCAATTAGATTTGCTATAATTGTACATGAACGCGCATGAGTGTCGAAATGTGATTGAGATACCGGACTACTACCTCTTAAAATCTAGGACGTGTGTTCTACTCGTAGCTAATAAGTCGAGAAGGATTCCAATTTCCAAGGGCTTTGAAGTGCGATTTTAAACGTCTTAGCAACAGGACACAAAAGAATACCCAATAGTCCCTTTGAGCATTTAAAAACCATCACTGACTAAATTAAAGGCTTTTGGCAAGGTAAATATCTACTTATACAGCGCTAAAGCCTCAACAACAAGATTGAGGCTTTAGCGCTGTATAAGTATTGCCAACTATAAAAAAACCATCCCTAATATAATTTATAATGTTATAAATTAAATGGTTATCAAATAGACAACTATAGTTCTCCAACAATCTAAGTGGATCGTAGATATTATGCGACATCTAACACACACTCAGTGCCGGTTTTAGCACTACCAGCGGGCAGCTGCGCTCTTAGCGAAATTTATTAGGCGCCCAGGCTCAGCTGGTTGTGCTAACAAAGGGCCCTCCTTTTTTATACGGCGCCCTAGGCGGTCGCCTTGCGTCGCCCCCCTAACGCCGCTACTGCACACACTTGTCATACACACATCTTCCTGTTGCTGCCTTCGTAAAATTATTAAAAATGACTGTTCCCTACTCCAGGCTGCCAGCCACTCGCCATCTACCTGCTGCAGCGCCACGGCTCCAACACTCCCGAGGTGGGAGAAGTAGGAGACCTGAAGAAACTCGGCAACCTCAAAGACAACGTCGTCAATAATTACAGAAATGGAAATTTCCGGAATACCGAGGTACTTAATATTAAATTCTTGTCATTCTTGTCAATGTAGATTTTTTATACAGGGTAAGTATAACAAAAATAAGTGATAATACTTTAGGGTGTGTACGTGTTCCTTGTAGAGAGTTCACTGTGAAAGTAGCAGCGCTGAAATACCAAAAAAAATTTTCACTTTTGTATGGGGAAACTCGTAACGCTCGAGCCATTGCCCATACAAAAGTGAAAAAAATTTTTTCGTCTTTCAGAGCTGCTACTTTAACAGTGAACTCTCTACAAGGATACGTACACACCCTAAAGTATTATCACTTATTTTTGTTATACACTGTATATTATGACGAGGCCAAATGATGGTGCAAAATATTTACGTGTACCTACATACCTACCTACATGAGAAAAAGATAAGCAGAGCTATGCGATTCCCGAATTTTACTCTATTTGGCGGTTAAAAAAACACTTTTTTTATTTCTTAACAAATTGTTGCATTGTCATTGGCTCTTAATAAGTAAGTATGCAAAATTTCGAATTAATTGAATAGAATAGAATAGAATAATTATTTATTTGCAGCTATTACTTACTGTTACAATAAGATAAAAAAATTAAATTATGATAATATTACAACAAAATCATGACAATAAAATTCTTAAATAAATCAGCCGCAAATTGGACCAAGCTCGGCAGTGTTGGCACACCTAGCAGGTATCCAACGCCGGTCTTCCGCTTGACCCCTTCCGTGACCTCACAGCCGTCCCAACTTCCCAATTTGACTATTGGAGATAGGTAAAATCGTGCCCAAAGATTCCGTTACGCACATACAGCCCAAGCTAATAAAAGCGTATTAAAAAAGTTCTGAAATCCCTACCTTTTTCCAGATGCGCATGTGCGCGTCCGACGTGAACCTACTCAACGAGTGGTCTTGGAGTCCCAACAGCAGCTTTGCTGGTGACCTGACCAGCGACGGCTACGTGTCCACACAGCAGCTGGCTCAGGCCTGGAAGAAGAGGTTCCCAGGACTCTTCACGGACAACAGACATGATTACAAGGTATGGGTTCTAGTTTTGTCAGTGTTTTGAAATAGTAGCGCCCTGGGCGAGATTTCTTCGATGGCGCCCAAGGTGCTGGTAGTTTTATAGGTAGTAAGGGGGCGTCCTATGGCGTCCTACGAGTAACGAGAGCGCTCAGCGCAGTGTCGGTGCTATTAAAATTTTCAGATGGTGCGAAAACCAAAAGTTTAAAGGAAAAAAAACTGCCAAGTGCGAGTCGGGCTCGCGCATGAAAGGTTTCGTACGATTATAAATACCCCAGTCAAGTTAGACATTTGAGGTTGCATAAATTCCCACCAAGCTGAAAATCGGTAAATATTGTTATTAGAATATGCCCCCGTCCTAGGATAGCGGCAGAGTTCGTACATAGGGGCAACAAAACTAGTCGCCTATACTCATAAAAAATATAAATCCAGCCCTGCTCTCGCTAAAGAATTCTCCCACTTTCAGTTCAGACACGGAAACGACCAGCGCATGACGACAACCTTCAACGCGTTCATCGCCGGCCTCTTCAGGGATGTGCACAACAACGTGGACATCGTGAAGGAAACTGACGATAAACTTGTCAATGTGAGTAAAAAGGACTTTCTTGAGTAAGGCCTTTCTCCAGCTCCGGATTTACAAATAGGCCGTTATAGGCCACGGCCTTGGGGCGGCAGCGTCCAAAGTGGCCCTACAGATTTCCCTATATTTTTTCCCTATCTCAAGAAAGTCCCAAAGTATCTTTAGAATTAGTAGCTGATTCTAATGCTATACTGGTCAGAGACTGTATTTTACACACAGATACTGTTTTTTTTTTTTTTTTATGATGCTGACCATTTTTAAGTGCTGATCCAATACCAGAATCCAATGATACTGGCGTTCGCTGATAACATATTATGTCATTGTAATTTTCTCCTAAACCTTCCAGAATAGAGCGTATTCCTTCTTAAGAGGGCTGACCCAAAAATCAAACATCGTCCTTCCCTCTTCACACTCACACGTAATCATCGTCAAGTTAGTTTTACTATGATGATTATGAAAGAACTATAATGATTATGAAAAAAGTATTTTGTCAAATTTAGGTTTTATCAATGCCTTTTTAGATATTAAAAATATTTAAAAAAAGGCAGCAAACTTCGAAGATCCAAGCAAAAATGTGTCTAAAAGAAGGTTTTTTGTAAAAAAGAAACTATCGAGCATTTTTTCAGTAATCGTGTTTTCGTCTTGAGCATTTAATCTTCATGAACTGAAGTTACTTGTGTAAAATTATTATTTTTAACAAAAAATTAAAACCGACTTCCAAGGTAACAATAATAATAACATCCTTATAATATGAACTAAAAAGTATTAAATAATTTTTCCTATCTAATAGTGCCTTTTTCCGAATTCGGCTAAACCTCAACTATTTCTGTACTCAATCTTCATCATTTTGAAGTCGGTACCAGATAGCTGAATCTTTAGTTCTCTGACAGAATATTTAAAACTTTTGGAACTGGCACCGACTTCAAAATTATGAAGATTGAGTACAGAAATAGTTGAGGTTTAGCTGAATTCGGAAAAAAGCACTATTAGATAGGAAAAATTATTTAATACTTTTTAGTTCATATTATAAGGATGTTATTATTATTTTACCTTGGAAGTCGGTTTTAATTTTTTGTTAAAAATAATAATTTCACTCTTTTTAGGTACCTACCTACTAACCATCGCGTAAGTATATTTAGGGCCAATTTCACCAACGTCTGTTAAAGTTAATGCTCGAATTAGTATCACGTTATTTCTTTCGTTTTTCATAGTAATGAAAAAGAAGACATGACATTTTAACAAGCCATTAAAACTAACAGACGTTGGTGAAATTGGACCTTAATATTCTACGTATCTTAATTCTTATTACAATTTGTTAAGAGTCAGACGTCGTGCTCACAAATATCAGGGAGATAGATAATTTTAAACAATACATTTGAAAAAATCGAAGTGCAGTGAAGTGAACAGTAAACACGTGCTAGCCGCCTTGAGATGCCTTAAAAATACTTCGTAAACATCAGAAAACAGATGATCTTATTTGAAGATTACGAAAATCTCAAATGCGAATTTCTTCTAAACAGAGAGTTTACTGGCGGTGGAAACGGTAAGTAGGAGTTTTTCTCACCCAAAACAATCCTCCTTAACCCATGTCACCAACATATTTTAATTGACGTAGGTTCCTAAACCTTAGCCAAATTTTTCTAAGTATTTTCTCCGTACTAACAAGGGTCACATTTCGGCCTGTCTTTCGACAGGGGTTGATTTTTGAGAAAAGTTTATCTGAGCTTTTTTGCTCCTCTTGAATCAATCGATAGGGGGCGCCCCCTATCGATTAGTATATTCAAAAAGGGTTATAAGAGGTTAAAAATATGACGAAAAATTTTTCTAAGTCTTTTTTCCATAGTGACCCGATCCTTCATTCCAACCCAAATGTATGCCTTACGCTCTGGAGTAAAGGTTGAATTTGTTACTTATGTTCAATTTTGTGGTACTTGAAATATTATGTATTTTGAAACAACATTTATAAGTATATTTTTTTGTATTAAAATCGCTTTGAAATGCCAAATAAATAAGGACATACACATAACGTGGTGAATGATTATATTTTATGGTGTTGTGTGTATATTATATCCATATACAACCATGTGAGTTGTGACATTGGTGACCCTGACATGGTAGTGATGATGATGATGATGAATGTAATTTGCATAGTAGCATATGCTTTCAGTTCTTAAAACAACGCCTAAACCCCCAAACTTGTATCTATAAGGAATCCGGAGTTCTCTTAGTATCTTCGGAACCATAGTATACCTTGGTGCAAAATCTTGCGTTTTGTTAGCATATGCTTAGGACGCTTCTCATAAAACCAAAATTACCATATGTTTCCATATAATTTTTGAGGAGTTCCCTCGATTACTCATGGATCCCATCATCAGATTACCACTTTTGTGAAAATGGGACCAAATTGGAGTGAAACCTAATATAACAAAACAAAAACTTTGAAAATCGGTTCACAATCGGCGGAGTAGTAGTCGAACATACAAAAATATAAAAAAATAAAAAAAAATATAACCTCCTCGTTTTTTGGAAGTCGGTTAAAAAAAACAGTTTTCTAGACCTTACAGATTTTGAGATCTAGGTTTAAGTATATAGTCAAATTAGGGTCACAGGTGCATTATTAAAGGGCCGGCAACGCACCTGCAGCTCTTCTAATGTTGCGAGTGTCCATTAGCGACGGTAGTTGCTTTCCATCAGGTGACCCGTTTGCTCGTTTGCCCCCTTATTACATAAAAAATATACGAATATGAATTGTCCGCTTACTTCCTTACAGCCTCACAAGTCGTGTTCATCATGGTTGACGCGAGTTGGAGACAACAATGAGACCCTCACGCAGCAGCACACCTTCGAGTCCAAACAGGAATTCAAAGAGGTTAGTCCATTCAGTCTTTTCCTTGGATTAATAAGCCAACATATTTTATTATTATGCATGAGTAGGTATAATAAAGTCCTGAAATACCACTATTCGTGGTAGAGTCATGCTTCGGCACAAATGGGCCGGCTCGACCGGAGAAATACCACGGGCCCACAGAAAACCGGCGTGAAACAGCGCTTGCGCTGTGTTTCGCCGAGTCAGTCAGTTTACCGGAGGCCCAATTCCATACCCTTCCCTTCCCTTTTCTCTTCCTTACATCCCCTACCCTGTAATCCTATTCCCACTTAAAAGGCCGGCAACGCACCTGCAGCTCTTCTGATGTTGCGTGTGTCCATGGGCGACGGTAGTTGCTTATTATCAGGTGACCTGTTTGCTCGTTTGCGTCCTTATTTCATATAAAAAAAGTCAAAGGTTGGGTAAATATTGTAATACTGTGGCAAAGGAGACTATTTTATCCACCTAGCTAGGACCCACTATAGAATCAACCTTGGATCTCTTCTTACTTTTAATGATAGGTAAGTATAGCATGGCTCTCCCTCGTTTTTCCAAAACGTCTAATCTTATTTTTATTTTATTTTATTTTTATTTGAACGGAAAACATACAGTGATAAAACTTAAATTAAAAATTAAAGCTGATTAGTATCTAAGCATTATTAACATCTTCTATCATATCTTGATGATGTTATTCCAGATGATATCCAACATCTCTAAGCGCATGGGGTTCAACTATGACGTGGAGATGGAGACAGTTCGCAGCGTGTACGACATGTGCCGGTACAACAAGGCCTGGGATGTGGCCAAAGTGTCGCCGTGGTGCGCTGTAAGTTGACCGACTTAAAAAGAGAGATTGTGTATTTACATCTTGTGTGCTGTGAATTGTGATCATAGGCTGTAATCCTGCTGACATTTAGGGCCGCGCCACAGCGGAATGGCAGTGGCGAGGCAAGCACTTTATCGTCATTATTGTAATACATAGTATCGCTTGAGAAATCGAGGCAGCCGGCGGCCGCCAGCGGCCTCAAGCGGCCATGAGCGGCCACGGGCGGCCGTAAACTTCTCAAGCGATACTATGTACTTATTACAAAAATGAAGATAAAGTTTAAAATCATATGACACTGGAAGTGCTCGCCTCGCCGCTGCCATTCCGGTGTAGCGCGGCCCTTAGACTGCGTTAGGATGCGTTCTCACTGAAGCTGAACTAAGCTTACACAGAGTAGGTATTATTATTAAATATGTGGCTAAGCTGCATTGCAGGGAATGTAAGATTAGGCAATTCTATTGGTGTTCAAAAACTGAATCCTCGCAACGAAGCTTAGTGAAAACGAACCCTTGAGACACATAGGTAGACCTAAAATGGCAGTTTTATTTAACTTACCAACTCCTCTTTTCGTGCTAAGCCATTTCTTCTCCAGGGCCTAGGCTTTCTACCAATTTATTTACCAAAGACTGGGCTAATTTCTACTACAATTTTCCAGGTATTCAGCAAAGAGGACCTCAAACGTCTGGAATACTCTGAAGATCTAGCTACATACTACAAGTACGGTTACGGTACGCCTCTCAACCGGGACATCGGCTGCTCAGGGATCAAGGACATGATGGACTTCTTCAGGATGCACGCTGATCATGGTGAGATATAATAGGAACAGATCACCCAAACCAGACATGAAACAGATTAAGGTCAACCCACACACGTACCACAACCACACGACAACCGCAACCACACGACGTGGTCGGGCGTATATTTCGTATTGTAAATGAACTGGACCACTTGTCAAATACCGACCACATCGCAACCACGTCGCAACTACGTCGCAACCACAACGCAACCACATCGCAACCACATCGCAACCACATCGCAACCACAACGTTGCGTCGATGCAACGACACGCCGCCCGCGCTCTTCCCCCCCTATTTAATGTTTGTCTATTGAATTTTTTTTATATAATAATATTATTATTATGTTTTTTTAGGGTTCCGTACCCAAGAGGTAAAAACGGGACCTCTATTTCGACGATTACGCTGACATTGCCGTCGTCTTCTTCTTATCAATAATACATATAGCAAGGATAGCAACAATAAAGTGTCCTCTTCGAAATCCATGACTTTGGGCAAGACGTGTTTCCCCTATAAAAGCCGGAGTCGAACTACAATAGTTCGACTTGCACATGACGCAACCACGTCGCAACCACATCGCAACCACATCGCAACGTCATTTTGTCGTTGCGATGTCGTGTGGTTGTGGTACGTGTGGGTTGGCCCTAACTCTTGTATGTGTACGAATATCAACGACCACCGCGTTCAGACTATAGCACATTATTATCAATACTAATTTTGTGAATGTGAAAGTGAGTCTTTCTGTCCATCTGTCTGTCTGTTACCTCTTCACGCCCAAACCGCTCAACCGATTTTGTTTAAATTTGGTATGGATATACTTCAAGTCCCGGAAAAGACATAGGATACTTTTTCTCTCGGAAAAATGTACGGTTCGTGTGCAATAAACGCATTTAAGCGCAACGGAGTTATGGGCGTCGTCTGGCAAAATATACCTACATACCTTTGGAATTGCTAAAATTTACAGCGAATAACTATTCAAGGTCCGCTGCTTTGGTTATGTAACTTTTCATTTTCAACACCCAAACGAAGAAAAGCAGACCTTGTAATTCGCTATGTAAATTTTTATTTTATTAGTACAACAATAAAAAAAACAATTACAGACACACCACAACAGCCGCGCACGCTAGTACAACTAACAGAGGCGGATTCACTTCTTCTATGGCTGGGGGCGGCTGGGGCGCGGCGGGACTCTGCCCCACTGACCGGTGACAACTATCACGGGGCGGCGCAGTCGAGGCGCTGGTCCACCTCCACCATGGTGCCATATAACGCTAACTTGGCGGCTGTGTTGTACAAGTGAGTTAACGGAAAATAATAATCATGTCAGCTTGTTTATAATCATGTCAGCATCAATATAATTATGTCAGCATCAATAAAACCATGTCAGCATTCATTATGAATATGTCAGCATTATTATAATTACGGTGGCCTTACTTTAAGCATGTTAGCATTGTTTGAATCATGTTAACATCAATATAATATTTATAATCATTATAATCATGTCAGCATCATCATGATCATGTCAGCCTCAGTATAATCATGTCAGCATCAATATATTTGTCAGCCTAATTATAATCATGTCAGCACTATCCAGTAATTCAAAGTAAACATATTCCAAGGTTAATTGGATTATATTATGTAGTAAGTAGTTGCGTAACTTTCAAAAATACCACCTACAAAAGCGACTTCAAAATGGT